>NW_015505945.1:243649-257160 GCF_001515645.1 Sinocyclocheilus grahami
CCAAATATAAAACCCCAAAAGAAATTTCCCCCAGCTTTTTTTTTCAGTCCCCCTTTTTGGGGGGGGGGGCTTGAAAGATTTCCAGTCATTGCTCACCACAGCTAATATACATAATTATCCAAAGCACCCGAAATGACAGTGAATAACTCTAGCAGCACTGAGTCACACAACAAACCTACATTTAACATGTACTGCTTAGGTTCTATTAAAACTGAAGCTATTTGGTGTGTACATTAAGGCTGCACAATTTGGGGGGGGGGGTCTAATTGTGCTTTTTCTATTAAATACTGTGATTATGTTTATAGAAAAAAAACCTTCAAATTTGCTGTGCTTTTTTTGTATAGGGCTGCACAATTTGGCCAGTTATAATCACAATAGTAATAATAACAACAACAGTAAGAAAAATGATTATAATGATACTGTAAAATAATAATTATTATTATTATATTTTTTAAAGCTCCAAATTTGCTGTGCTTTTTTTGTAGGGCTGCAAACAATTTGGCCAATTATAATCATAATAGCAACAAAACAATAATAGTAGTACTGTAATGTTATTAAAATTATTACATTTAAACTGTAATAAAAATAAGAAATATTACTGTTGTAATATTTCACTGTAAAATAAAGAAAAAAATACAAAAATTACAATACTAATTTTTATGGCTTTCTTAATTTCTTCATTTTCAAATGTTAAATCATCAATTTAAAACCACTCTGAAACATGCAGTGCATATGTACTTTTCCAAAATGAATAAATAAACACTCATTGGCTGTATTCACATACATATTTCTAGGTTTCTAGTGCTTCCGTAAACAGCACTCAGGAAGACTTTCTTTGTCATTACAGTGCAATAGTTAAATAGGTCATTGCGACAGCACGCAACTGTTTCTGGTGGAGCCTGATTTGGGTTTTATTCTCCCTTTCTTTCTTCTTCTCCTTCTAAGCCACTTAAAGCGGCCTTGGTGAATCTTGTGTAAAACTGTGCATTCATACATTCAGGGCTTACACCATTTCTGAACCCAAATCTCACAGCATGCTCTGTGTAAAACTCTCACAATGGAGCTGCAACAAAAGCAACTCCTATTTGCTAGAAAATCATCTATATTTAGAGAACTATTCATTGTTGTGCTTCATCAATCCAGCGGGAGAAAGCCATCTGAAAAAAAAGTTCTCACAAAGCATGTCTTCTAATGAGCTGGTGCAAATAAACATTTATAATCAATAGAAAATGTGCTGAAATACTGAGAATGAAACTGCCTGCGAGGACAAATTGTGTGAGTGGGCATCTGCTCTGCGAGCAGCAAATTTATGAGCAGATATGGGACAAAATAGAAGCTGTGTGTGTGTCATAAGCAATATGTGTGATGTTGAAGTGTGCTTGGAAACATGCTGAGAGAAAGTAAAACAAAGCTCAGAGGTTATTTCAGCATAATCTGTTATATTTGACAAAAACCAGCCGAATCTTTTCCAATCATTCCTTTGAAGCTGGAATTTCTGACAGCGTCATTATAGTCTTCCCGGAGCCAGAGACGAACCAGCCTGTTTTTTCTCAAAGGCCAGCATTTGTGCTAGTGTGACAAAATCCTCTTTCAGGTATCTAGAGGCATATCGCTGGAAGCCTGCGTGTACTACATGTGTGAAAGAAACACAGAAAGTAAGAGAATACCGTATATAAAATCCTTGTGTGAATTACTGGAAGTGTTTCTTTCAGCTTTGGCGTATTACTGGAGGCTTTAGCTCAGCAGCTGAGGATAATATTTTTAATATTCATTCTTAGATGCTTTCTGAAATCACCCAAGAACAAAAAAAAGAAAACCTATATGCAAGTCAAATGACTTGTGCCTTCCCAAATTCTCATAAATAATCATGATCTGAAATATAAGCTCAACAAACTGTAACATGCTTCAATGTAATATCCAATGTGTAGTGTTGCTTCTAAAGGTCACATATTTGGCTGGAGAGGCTGGTGCCTGTGCTGCTTGTCAGAGGGAATATGGAAACCCCAGTTTAATATCTGCTTTATATTCCCCCTGCCGTGAAAGGGAAGAGCAGGGAGAGCTGTGGATGAAACAGCAGGATTAGCACACTAGAGGGAGGGCGCAGGGCTTTACCTGATACCAGCTGCTGCCCGGTTAAGCCCATCGGCACAATGCCCAGGTTATTCATGGCGGTGGCCCAAGCGCCGGGATCGGCCACGGGAACGGTGATGTGGCTCTGCTCGGTTCCCAAACTGCCAATGCCGTCTGCTGCTGCAAAAAAACAATACAGTCCATTAGGCCCTCATGCAAAATGATAAGTACCTTTAAAACACACACTGGCTAAACAGATGCACTGTCACTCAACATAACATGGCTACTATGCTTTACATCAAAGGCCGGTTGCATCAGTTGTGCACAGATTATATCCTTCTCTAGTTCAGGAGTGTTCAGTTAAAGCTTCAAGAGGTCTAAATATTACCTTCCCAGCAAAGGTCCAGACAATCATAACTGATACTGTTTCAAGAGCCAATATGGCATGTGTGGTTATGAAATGAAACCAGCAATGTGTGTTTCAGAAACACTTGTTATAAATTTGCAAGTTGGCAGAAAAGTAAGAAATAATAAATCCTAAATTGTAAAACTTGTCTCCACCAAATCTGCTGCTTTGTCAGTTATTAATTAGTTTTTTTTTAACTGCATTTGTTACTATAAGAGCTTGTATCTAACTAGCATTTCAATGCTATGAAATGCTATGAAAATTTCCTTTGCATGGGCTATTTTAGAAAAAAAAAAAACATATAACACATAATGTTAGCACTGACACATTTGTATATAAGCCTATAGAGACAGATATACAGTATATTAGGCCAAAATCCAGAATGTCCAAGCTGACTTTTCAACTGTAAGTTATTTAAATGTGTAACAAATACAGTATTTGTAAATAATTGTATGTCATAACATAACATTTAACAGAGAAAATGGACAATTGGCATGTGTGGTTATGAAATGAAACCAGCAATGTGTGTTTCAGAAACACTTGTTATAAATTTGCAAGTTGGCAGAAAAGTAAGAAATAATAAATCCTAAATTGTAAAACTTGTCTCTACAAAACTGCTGCTTTGTCAAGTATTAATTTGTTTTTTTTTAACTGCATTTGTTACTATAAGAGCTTGTATCTAACTAGCTTGTATCTAACTAGCTATGAAATGCTATGAAAATTTCCTTTGCATGGGCTATTTTAGAAAAAAAAAAAAACATATAACACATAATGTTAGCACTGACACATTTGTATATAAGCCTATAGAGACAGATATACAGTATATTAGGCCAAAATCCAGAATGTCCAAGCTGACTTTTCAACTGTAAGTTATTTAAATGTGTAACAAATACAGTATTCGTAAATAATTGTATGTCATAACATAACATTTAACAGAGAAAATGGACAATGCCCACCACAGCCGACACGAGCACATGGGAGACTCACAGATTTCAATAGAGACTGGTGTTAGCATGTTGCTAAGCTAATAGCATGATACTCTAATGATATGAAGTATGCTAGCATGCACATAGTTTTAACTAGTTCTAAGTATTTTTTGTTTCAAAATGTTTATGTTGAGGTAATGAGTGAAATACACACAATACCATTCAAATGTTTGGGGTCAGTAAGACTGTTATTCTCACCAAAGCTGCATTTATTTGATCAGAAATACAGTAAAAACAGTAATACTGCGAAATATTAACTATTTTCCATTCTCCAGTCTTCAGTTTCACATGATCCTTCAAAAATCATACCAATATGCTGATTCACTGCTCAAGAAACATTAATTTTGAAAATGTTGTTCTGCTGCTTTGTATTTTGGTGGAAACTGTTGCATTTTTTTCAGGATTCTTTGATGAATAGAAAGTTCAAAAGAACAGCATTTATTTAAAATAAAATATTTTGTATTATTGTGTCACTTTTGATCAATTTAATGCATCCTTGCTGAATAAAGTAATTATTTCCTTTAAAAGAAATCTCAAATCACAAAGGACACATGCGAAGCTGCCCTAGAATCTCAGAAGACAGCATAATCATCCAGCCTACGTTTGGAATGGTTTTCACATCATTAGCATGCTCATGATGCCTTAAAATGCTGCCCATGTAGGCAGCTCACTAGATTTTGGAAGCATGTGCAGAGGAGGTACTGGACATAGTTAGAGAAGGTTAGTTACCGCTAGCCATGGCCCGTTGTCAGTGTTTGTTTCTGTGGGTGCCACTGCTGTCACAGAGCCCTTGCTCTTCCAAGACAGCAGGCCGGGGAGAACGAAGCTCTCAGGAACTCATCACAGCATTCAGAGAAACCTGCAGCACACAAACGAGAGCTGAGATGGCATTCATAGCACAGCCACACTTTTATTAGGACTATTTAATGCCGCTGAGGAAGGCCGATCTGTTCCCAGCGCTCCAGCCAAATGCACAGCTACAAATGCCTCCTCAGATAAAGCGAGGCTATAAATAGTAATCATAATAACTAGAGGAGAAATATCACAGTAGCTCTCATTATCGGTTCCTAATGTGCGAACTCTTACCATCACACTGGGTCCAATAGTTTCTACAGCTGTGGTAACAAGACTGCAGGAAATGCCTTCCAAGGATGTGCAGCTCCTTAAAGCCACTTTGAGACATTCTGTCAGTGCATCTGCTCTAAATGGCTTACAGCTGACCCATCAGTCTTCCATCAAAATGACACATGTCACCCGCTGATGGGTCACAGTGTGTGTGAGTGAGATCTGACCCCCTCCCGCCTGTGTTTCCCCCTGACAGATCACATCCCCTCCTCCTGCTCTCGCTATCCTCGTGAATTATATCATCCTGGAAATCTGGAAGATGGGGCCATTAAGCTGTTTAATACGGGTTGGAATAATGGATCCCATACGTGGCGAACGCGCAGTGCTCCATCCCCAGCGGGGCTGTGAGAGTGAAGTATCATCAGTATGCCAAACTCGTACCTCTCTGCCACTCTAAACCACAGCACATTATTCAAATCTGACACGCGGATATCAACTTAGGAGCGATGCAATTCCCTTTAATTGAGAAACAATCATATCACAACTTTGATTAGGCACAGTGGTAATGTGTTTGCGTTTTATTTGCAGGAAATGGATATCTGGTGAAAAAGCGTGTAGATTTGAACTCCTTCGGGAATAATGGCTGGCATCTCCGGTGGAAAAATATGGAGAATGAAAAACGTGGCAGGAGCTCCACGACGTGCAGAAGCGCTCAACATATTTATCCCTATAAAGCCTACTGTAGAATATTTGATACATCAATTTCTAAGGCCTCTAAATTATCTAAATTATCTAAACTTTGCTAAAAAGCAATATGTACATAATCTGCCTTCTGTCATCTGATTGATAGTTGATCATTTTCAGCAAGTAAAAGTCTTTTTAGTATAATTGTAAAAATGTACCCCTTCAGGTCGAGGTTCACGTGTCTTTCTGCTGTGAAATCTTTACTGATTTTTATAAAGAAAGCTGTAAAGGGTTAAAGTCTGCATGATCTTATTTACTTTCTTAATGCATGCTTCTGGTCTTATTGTGCATGACTCATAAGTGCATGTTATTGTGCATAATGTTGCATGAAAAAATTAGTTATGTCTGTGAAATGACTTTCCTATTCTTGTAATGCCAATTTACATGACCAATCATAAGAAAATGGGGATTCAATCAATTCCTGATGCATAATATCAAGTCCTGCGTTGCATGAAAAAATTAGTTATGTCTGTGAAATGACTTTCCTATTCTTGTAATGCCAATTTACATGATCCAATCATAAGAAAATGGGGATTCAATCAATTCCTGATGCATAATATCAAGTCCTGCCCTACATTTTGTCTGGTTGCATATCCTGTTTCACTCATAAATATATGCCACATTAGAATAAATTGTTTTACATCAATGCATACATAAATACATAAGATGAGACAAATATTGCTTGATGCACGCAGACGTGTGTATTGCTCAGAAGTCACATTTCAAAGCTCATAAGGGGCACAGAATGCAATTTTGCATTGTTTTTCATTGTTTTTATGTCTTGTGTCTTTTGAAGCATTACACAGCTTTCTAAAAATGGGGCATTGAACATTTAAAAACTTCAACTTTCTTCCTATCTTCAGGAAGAATAAAAAGACAAAACTGAGCCAATTGTTGACATACAATATGAGTATGGAAAGTTGTCTGAAAGGTGTGGTTGGTTGTCAGTTTGTGTGTAAATGTATGTTTTTGAACAACATTTTCAACAATCATAGGATTCAGACATGCCTTGTTGCCTTCCTACCACCATATACTGCCTGCAGAAGAAGCATTTTTCCGTTTTCAAACGCAACCAAGATCTCATATGTGATTTCTCGTTCGTGTGGGGGGGAAATCTAAAACACGCATACTAAGCAAGAGTATAAGAGTATATCTCCCTCCCTCATCTTGATCTCACTGTGGGGAATGTGTCCTAAGTGTGAAGGCAATGTTGCATCACAAACACAGCGCAATTTAGCATCATTCTCATCCCTCATAAGGTCCAGAATACAGCCTGGGGTAAAGCATGGCCAGCAGAAACACAACCAGAACTGCCTAAACACCTCTTCCCATCTCTCCTCCTATCAGTCTGAGCTTCTCTCCCACTGGTCATTACCAACAAACCCCATGGACTCACTTCCCAAACCCATCCGACTCACTTTCACATACCATGAAATATTTAAACCGCAACCCATGTTGCTTTTATAATTCATGGGCTTACTTGACATTTCTGAATCATTTAGGTGGCATCCACTTCCAAACAAGTGGGCTTTTTCGAATTTGGAGGCTATTATGATCGGAATGTGAAAAAACAAAGGAAAGGGACCTTAAATGTGTTATGCATGTGCAAGAGGCTTGATAGTTTCCAAATGCTTCTCAGGAAGTAAAATTGATAAATCAGTTTGATGTGAACTGATTTTTATTACCTTTAACTTTCAATTCCAGAAGATTCCACTTCAAGATCCAAATAGTTGTTGTTTTTCTCTCAGCTGTATGTCAAGATTGATATGATTAGCTGGATTTGGTTTTGTGATGTGTTCTTTGGTAAATGAAAAGGTCAATTTTCGTGGTCAGAGCCAGATTATGGTTTCCAGGGCCTCTGACTGCCAGGGGCAATGTGTGTCAGCTCAGCATAAGGTGTGTTTATTTTTATAACTGCAACTTTATTTATCTTTTCTTGTTATTTGGACATTACTTCACACAGCTGTGTGCTAATGCTAACTTAAAGACAAAAGTCAGCAGCACACTATGACTGCAAACAATATTTATTAAGACATTCTCACAATGGATATGCTTCAAGCCAGCCAGCCCTTCATTAGACCAATTATGAATGGATATAGAGCTGGCTCAAAACATTACCATTGTTTACACACACCATTTTCAACTAAAAATGGAAAACTTTTTATGCCATTCATTTACACGACAATGGCATTGAAAACAGGTTTCAAGGTGCACGTTTTTGAAAACGATACCCTTGTCGTCTCCAGGTAAACAATGAAAACTGTCAAAATTTCAAGTTTGACAAGTTTCTGTGCTCCTGAATGTTTCTGTGTGTGCGTAGCGCAAATTTTTTTTCCATCTAAAATGAAGCTTTTTAGGTTATGTGCATGAATTTTTTGTACTTTCATATTTATAATCAACAGTTTTATATTTTCCATTGTTTTTAATTTAATTACACCATTTATAATGCTTTATGGAACTGTCATTCGCTCTTTATTAATGATCTTACATACAGTATTGTACCCAATTTTTTTTTTTTTGATGGCTTAAAAAGTGGGCAGCCTCTGTTGCACTCTACAAAAGCATTTTTAAATCTCTTGTTCCATTGTTCTTCTGTCTACGTCCGTCTGATGGATCCAAAATGCCGAACATTACACCTCTGAGAACATCATGAGTATGTGCTTTCAGACATCCAGCATAAGGGTGATCTATTTATTCGCTCGATGCCATGGAACAGATGATACATGTCCCACATGCTTCTCGTCGTAAGTCCAAATGCACTGTATGCACATACCAGTTTAAAAAGCTCAGCACAGCATGCTGTACTTCAGCAAACAGTCTCACCTACGCAGAACTTGCAAAAGATTGTGACTATATCAATGCTCCATAATAACCCACCCATGGTGTAGCTAATGTTTTGGTACAAACACATCATATGCTCAAGCTGCAGCCTGCACACAACATCAGATTTATGGCAAATAAATGTGCATGCTAAATGACACTTGCACACTTTCCAGGCATAAATCCCAATGGAGGAATTCACTACTAAGCAACATTATATCCACCACAGACATTTGTAACATTTACCTCATAATTCTGACTTTATTTCTCAGAATTGAGAGTTTACATCAATTCTGACTTTTTGAATTTACACAGTTCTGAATTTTATTTTTTAAATCAGGGTTTATTACACACAGTTCTGAATTCATATCTCATAATGAAACATTATATCTTTATTGTACATTACTTTTGTGTTTATTGTTGTACTTTGTATTTATAATCATCAGTTTTATATTTTCCATTGTTTAGTTTTTTTTCAAATTGCATAATTCGTAAATCTTATCACTCATTATTAATTATGTTAAGTACAAAGTGTTGTACCTTTCTCATTTGTTATTAATTACGCACAGTTCTCACTTCACAGCTCACTGTGCAACATTATTTCTCGCAATGCTAATTTAAATCTCACAATATGACTTTATATCTTAAAATTGTAAGAATTCAAGTCTGAACTGTAATGTAAACCCAATTCTGAAAAAAAAGTCAGAATTGTGGTAAAATTTACAACAATAAGAAAAGAAACCTGAATTGTTTGATAACTCAAAATGATGTTAAACTCAGAATTGCGAGAAATAAATTCCTAATTGTGAGATATGAAGTAACAATTACCTTTTTTCATTTTTTAATTCATTGGCAGAAACAGGCTTCCATAGTAATGTGCCTTATACATATTACATATCCTTATATTCAAGATTCAAAGAACTTTATTAATCCCAGGGGGAAATTGCTTTCCATGTTGCAATTGCTCTCAAGAAAGAAAGAAATAAAGAAGATAAAATGAATAAATATATACCTATATATCAATAAATTAAAAATGAATAAGTAAAACATACTATACATATTATGCATATGTCAGTTTATACATGGAGGTGCTATTTTTTATTCTACATTACTTTAATCTACATTTATTCTCTTTAAAAAAATAAGGTATGATTAGAACAGAGCTTAAAAATAATGACTGTTTTCAAACAAGTTTCTCAAACTGTTTGCCATTGGTCGGTCAGAGCTAATAGTCCCACCCCCTAATACACTCACATTATTGGTTAAGCCAGTGCTGCTGATGTGTTGGACTGATTAGAATGCATAAACAAACAGAGCAATGCTTTTATAGCAGCACATAGTCTCAATGTTTATGCTTTTTGGGTGAATCAACCAACAAAAACGGCTTACTTAAAGTTGGACAAATTAAGCCTGGATAGGAGAGGAAAATTAACATTTAAAAAAATTACACACATCATCTGTAAGTTAAACCTCTGGTTGTCTTCTCTTGACTTCTCGCAGTGTTCTGGTTTTCCTTCTTGTTTCGTTTGTGGACTGAGATTAGCCGCATATATTATAGCACTCTGAGATACATAAGCAGAAGAGAGTTATGGAAAGACTGGCACACCAACAGCACAATATCCTTCATAACTTAGTGCAATTTTTTCCTAATAATATAATTAGCAAAACACCATTAAACCAAGGTCCGTTAATGGAGAAAAAACACATTTGGGAGGGAAAAAAGGCAGAATTAATTTAAGCCTGTCACTATCAACACCACACTGCCTGGCTCAAAAAGCCCATTCCAGAAGCAGACAGGGTTGCATCTAAAAACTAAGGCAACTGTGTGCAAGCTTTTACAACAATTTCACTAGCTGGAATTAACATCCATACTGCAACAGAGTTTGGCCTCAAGCTGAAGTATTGCATTCTGGTTCACCATTTCAGACAACTACCTTCTAAAAATCAACATCCTTAGGTAGAAACGCTCTTCTAATGATATGGAAAGCCCCACCCTACAGGTTGATGGGATTGGTTGCACGAGGGGCTCTCGCACCAGAGGAACGTTTTCATAGTTCCTGTAATTATTGGCAGAAGTACCCAATTTTTTGGCGTGTAAGTGTAGATCGATTGGCTGAACACAGGCCATACGAAACATCGGCACTCACCATTTTTAAAAAGTCATTTATAACTATCTCTTTGTCTGCCTTCCTACCCTTCCCCTACAATTTTAGAGAACTGGTTGATCAGTGGTTGATCTAACGTCTTACATTCCCCATCATTAGTAAAATTCAAGATTCACCTGCGCAATTCATCAATTCAGAACATATTCAGAACATACAGTTAAAATTATACTACTAAAGTACTTTACATGTGCTTTAATATGTTAGTCAACGCATCAAAATAAGTGTGAAATGTTGAAAGCACAACAAAAGATTATTAAAACATAATGACTTAAAACATACTTTAAAGTAAACCTTCTAATTTTACATAATTACAAAGTTCACTTTTTAAAAGTGTGTTCACCGCAATGTCCAAACTGTCCTGAACGCGTTCGCGTCTTCTTCTTCAGCCGGCATGTGATGCGTCTTCTTCTTCTACATTCCTAATTGAGATTGTAGATAGAGTGTCAATGGCCCATTTGAGAGATAGGTGGCGGTAATGCACTTATAAGTCTGCGGTCCGCCATAAAGCAAGAAGAAGACACGTCAGGCGCCGGCTGTTGAGAACGCATTCAGGATGTGCTCAGGACAGTTTGGACATTGCGGTGAATCAGAGGTAAAAAAACAATATAAATACTGTTCAGTTTCTTGCACAGACCGATCGTTTCGTGTCTTTACACATCAATGTATCGTCACGAGCCGCAGGGTTTAATTTGGTTTTGTTTGTGTATGTTTTTTTTACTCTCAAAGCCGTGATTCCCATCCACTTGCATTATAAGACTGACAAACTGCAACGGTTTGAGTTAAAAATCTCTGTTTGTGTTCTGCTGAAGAAATAAAGTCACCTAAATCTTGGATGCCCTGGGGGTAAGCAGATAAACATCAAATTTTCATTTTTGGGTGAACTATCCCTTTAAGTAGTGTATGGGAATGGTCCCACATCATAACTAGTTTGCAGTATGTGACATCAATGATGTCTGATGTCACAAACATCTTCTGGTCTGCGTTGATGTGAGTCACACTGCAATGCTTCTATAATGCATTTCAAACTTTTATAACATCTGGCTGACCAATCCTGACAAATGAGACCATGGTAATGAGCAGTGGCCAATGAAACTGAGAGAGAGACTCAGTAGGTGTAAAAAAACATCACTGCTGCCCACATCTCTCCAACTCTCTCAACTACATTTTTCTCTCCTTTTCACATTCTGTGCAAAAACGAGCACACGCACTGTTGACATTATGTCAGGAATGAACTTGACACAATGAGTTTGTGTGAGAACGATTGAGACCGACGTTGCAATATGTGATAGGGATTTGTATAGAAATGTCACAGGCAGTCGACATGAGCAGGGTCGCCAATCACTCTCACTTGAATTGAGGTGTTCTAAATTCCAGTGCAGTTCTCAAATTTGAATCAAGGCGGCTAACAGGATGCAGAATTGTAATTGAAATACAGAATTCATAAAAATACTGTTTCACTATGGATTAGCAATAAACATGCTATAATTCATTCATACATATTTTTCCTTAGAAGTCTCTAATTTATCCCAAATTGTAATGTCTGTAGTTATCTTTAAAACGCTGTCTGAAAACAAGCGTTTTTGATGCCATTGGTAATTGTTTTGAGACCACTGATCTGAATTTCGGGAAATATGTCAAATTATGTCTTAACATCCAAAAATGATTCTACATATGAAGGAATAAATAGGCATTACTGGTCAAAATTAATGATATTTCATTGCTAAAACTAAAATGTTCTGTTGTCTGACTGTATTTCTTTAAACTGTAAATCTCTAAATTCCTCATCCTGTCAGTCATAAACATAAAGACAGCCAATTCTTACATTTTGCCCAACCTATGAGAGAAAAGTACAGAGGAAAAAAATAGATATTGTAGCCATAAATTAAGGAATTATTCACACAATTTTTATCATGTTTGGACACATTGTATTAATTCCTTCCCTCATTTTAATTTCAATCAATAAGTTTGAAATCCCCTTTGAAATCTCCAAAATCCAGTTGTTTCATGACATTACTGGAATGTTTCCTCAGTGTTTCGTCTGTGTGGAGTCTAGTGCGACACAAAAGTAAAGACTAAAGTCACACTGCACTGCAGGTCACCAACTCAGCTCCTCAAAATTATGGCATGTCTTTTCTTTTTCCCTAACCTTTTCCCATCTCTCCACACATCTGTCCATTCACTCCATCTGTTGCCCCTGTCCGTTGACACCCACTGCTGAGGGTCGGCTCTTGGCTGAAGGTATAGTAGTATAGTATCACATGTCAGATCTTTGCAGGCCCAGCACCTGCGCACTCACGCACTCATGAAGAGAGCAAACCTTTGGGATTTGGCCCTGTGTAGACAAGCTTTAATACTCTGAGTCTGAGAGCATGTTAATCCATGTGCACTTAAATTCAATGCGTGATAAATCCATATTTATGGGTCAACAGACTCAGCATGCATTAACACACTGCAGATTACATGTTTTGTATTTTGAAAGACATTTAAAAGATTATCACCACTCATTTCCCCCTTAGCTTTTTAATATTATTTTCATTTTCCTTTATGAGATGCCACAATGCAATATGTTGTTTTGGGTGTAGCATCTGCCAAGAGAATAAATATGCATTTTTTATGCATATTGCCGAACTTTTCACCCTTTTTATTGATGGAGGCATTATACAAAAACTCGATTTTTGTATTTTCTGAAGAAAATCTGAGTGGTGCTTGCATTACCCACTATGCTAGTGTGCTCTGTCAATATGTGGTTTCTAACTGGCTGAATAGTATTCTGGTCCCTACCCTATACAGTTATTTTCACCTGATGGGCAATAAAAAAAAACTGAATTGAAGAAAAACGTCTCGGGTTACTTATGTAACCATGGTTCCCTGAGGGGAACGAGACACTGCGTCCTCTAGGGGTCGCTATGGGGGAACACCTCGTCGTGACCCGTGTCTGAAGCCTACATTGAAAAAACACCAACTTGTTTGGCCGGCGACAGCCATGATGTCACTACCGTCACAACTAGTACAAAATAGGCGCCGGTAGTGCACATCATCACTTCTTCGTCTGAAGCTTGTGTCCGCAGCATGGCACAAAAACTAGAGGACGCAGTGTCTCGTTCCCCTCAGGGAACCATGGTTACATAAGTAAGCCGAGACGTTCCCTTTCGTGGAACTTCGAACTGCGTCCTCTAGGGGTCGCTATGGGGAACGGTATACCCACGCCGCCATGCTGAGGGGAGTGCAAGCCAGAACCATGGCGAGCCACTAAGT
>NW_015505945.1:257916-306424 GCF_001515645.1 Sinocyclocheilus grahami
GAGGGGGACGAGACACTGCGTCCTCTAGGGGTCGCTATGGGGAACGCCTCGTCGTGACCCGTGTCTGAAGCCTACATTGAAAAAACACCAACTTGTTTGGCCGGCGACAGCCATGACGTCACTACCGTCGCAACTAGTACAAAATAGGCGCCGGTAGCGCACATCATCACTTCTTCGTCTGAAGCTTGTGTCCGCAGCATGGCACAAAAGCTAGAGGACGCAGTGTCTCGTTCCCCTCAGGGAACCATGGTTACATAAGTAACCCGAGACGTTCCCTTTCGTGGAACTTCGAACTGCGTCCTCTAGGGGTCGCTATGGGGAACGGTATACCCACGCCGCCATGCTGAGGGGAGTGCAAGCCAGAACCATGGCGAGCCACTAAGTACCAACTACACCATATCGCTATGGGAGTTGCCCCTGTCCTGGACTTGACGGCTGTCAGTGACATTACTCCCTACGGCCAGAAGCCTAGGCTGCCAAGGGACATTACTAGCGCCTCACAGTGCTTTGCAGGTCCCACTGGGACAAGATTGGTAGTAGAACCCAGGCTACCAATAGTCTACCACGGGAATCAGTCTCTCGAGATTAACCTCCGGTGTAATGAGGGCGGCTGGCTTGGTGCCCAGAACTGCGGGACGGCAGGGGCCCCCGTACCAGCTGTGCCATAAAAAGCCTCCTCGGAGGTGGCGCCAGGGCCTAGAATCCTGAAGGATTCCTTTACGGGAATACGACCAAGAGCCTACTTATTGGATCAATTACTAGTCTTGGCCTGTCACTCAGGGCTACCTCACTTTGCAGAAGGACCTGTCTCAACAGGCCTCTAGTGGAAACACCCTGTCAGAGCAGGTATTCGGGGATACCATGAGGAGTGGGTCCCAGGCGGAACCGGGGTTTTAGACCACTCAGAAAAAGAGAACGAAGCTGTGCGCGTAACTCTTACCATATAGGATTTTAGAGAAGTGGGCAAAGTAGAACGTGCGCACTTACCACTTTCGTGGAATTTTAGAAAAGTGGGCAAAGATACCGTGCCCACTTACCCCCATGTGGATTTTAGAATGTCCATATGTAGATGGATACAACCGTTCTAGGGGGTTCTCGTGGCACTTCTGGAGGGCAGCCTATAGATGAAACTCTGAGTAGTCATCAGTCTCACCTACGGCTATCACATTGGCGTGACTAGCCGCGAACTTGTAGCTGAGGGAGCAGACATCCATTCAGCGGGAGCTCGACCTACAGCACGTTCCATTGGTGGAACAGCTAGCAGTTATCAGCTGGGGGAGCAACACGCCCAGTTCTCACCGCACTTTTGGGGCCCCCAGAGATCTGTTTTACTAGTAGTAACAATAGTAGTAGTGATGCAATAGAAATTATAAATGTATCTACCAAGGAGTCTGTCCCCCTTCCTCTTTCCTCTCTGTTTCTCATTTCTGTTCCTCTCTTTATTTATTTTTTGGATGAAGCCAGATGGATGAAGACTCGCATCTCAATCTAACTAATCTCCAAACAAACTAATCACCTCCTCTCACCCTCTTCCTCCATCACAGCAGTCTGAGCGCCAGTCACCAATTTTATCCACCGCTGGCCACACTAGCCATTTGCTGTGTTGTAATCACATCTCAGTGTCTTGAAGCGTGAGTGAGTGTATTATATAAAGTGTAGGAGGAAATTGAAGTTGGTATATGGTTGAAACAGTGCCTGTCTGGGCCTGTATAGAGGGTCTTGTGCTCTTTTCCAAAAACTAGCAAGAATCTAAGACACTTTCTTTTGGCATCATTGCATATATCCTTGAAGGAGAATGCAATCAAAACGCATTGCAACAAGGTCAGGCAAAAGAGTTCATCCAAGATGGCAGACAAGAGAAATTTCTGTTATAAACAGAATTTATTATAGTATAGCCTCATTATCAATATAGATAAAAAATAGTTCAAAATAGATCAAATTACCCAATATTTTTACCCATTTGTGTTTTGTGCATTTTTGTGCTTAGAGTAGCCTACTACATTGTTAGGTTAGCATCATGCTAATGCCAAAGTCTATTGAAATTAACTGTACTGTAAGTCGTGTCTTCTTGTGAGGAGCACTCTTTGTGTGATGCCTATGAAGTTGCTGCCTATGAAGAACATTACTTGAGGTTAGAATGCTGCCTATGTAGGCAGAAAATAGCAAGCCAGTTTACTAGGTTTTGCAACAGAGCCTTCTGTATGTGTGTGTGTGTTTATGTGTGTGCGTACGTGCGTGTGTGTGTGCGTGTGTGCGTGTGTGTGTGTGTGCGTGCGTGCGTGCGTGCGTGCGTGCGTGCGTGCGTGTGTGTGTGTGTGTGTGTGTGTGTGTGTGTGTGTGTGTGCGTACGTGCGTGCGTGTGTGTGTGTGTGTGTGTGTGTGCCTTTGTGGAAAATAAGTGGTTAATTGCATTGAATGTGCACGTTTAGTGTACTTCATATCTTAAAAATATATTTTTTTAAACTGTACTTGCAGATAATGTAATATTAATGGCAAAATAATGCTACTTAACTGTACTTAAAGTACATGTTCATGACTGCTTCTTACCTCACTTAAGTATATTTTTTTTAAAAGTGCAGTTTATAAAAATGTTAAATTAAAAGTTGTACTTTAAAGTAACTTTTAAATCATTGTTTTATTCATCTTTTTTCATACTTTAAGTACACTTATTTTGATGTGTTGACTAACATACTAAAGCTCATGTAAAGTACTTGATTATAATTTTAACTGTATTTGAAGTTAATATATTTTAAATATACTAAATCACAACTTCATCATTACGAATTTGTAATTACAAATATATTTAAATACATGACACAAATTTGAATGCAAATGACAATATATTTTAGTTTACTACTATAATAACTATAATATATTTTAATTTAATTGCAAATATCATTCAATTAAGTATCTGAAAACATCACATTCAGTTTGCACTTAAGTATATTCCCTTCAAGCATATTATTTCTGTAATAAGTACTCTCTTTAAATAAAGTATGCTGACGTGTACTTCTTTTTCACAAGGGCATGTGTGTGTGTGATGTGGCGGCTAGCAGCGTGTGTTGGGGTAATGCTTCTAAGTCACAGTGAAAGTGACCAGATGGCGAAAGCGAACTGAAGCATTCCTCTAGCCACGACTGCTCTGCATTTTAAACAGCCTGCCTCACCATGATCCCACATCACACACACACACACACTAAAACACGCACGCAGGCAGAGCCAATTAGCATCTTGCTGCATTTCACACATTGCCTGTAAACCTGAGCCATGAATATTTAGAGACAGTGGTCCACAGAGACAGAGTGAAACAGCACAGGATGTTATTACTGCCTGAAAAGAGTCGCCATGGCCATTGTGCTAATCTAACCACCTGCAAAGCATGAGTGTATGTGCTCAGAAGTAAAGTGTTGTTAAAGGTGAAGTGTGTCATTTTTTCCATTGTTTAAATACATTATCCTATCGCAGTTTAATGTGCAGAGTCAACTACTGTATAATTAAGTAGACTGATTTCCCTGAAAAGTGTAACACTGTGGTTCTATCATCAAATTACCAACAAGCTAAACACAGTAGCCAATGATGTGAGCTTGTTTCCCTGACCAATGAGAGATGGGAGGAAGATCTGTTTGCAGACAGGAGAAAAATACTATATTATGAAATACACATCCAACTGACATTCCATGAGGTCTCGGCAGAGATCAGGGACATGGCTGACATTATAAATAACATGGCAATGCCAACGAGATAGATAAAGTTCCCTTTCGTGGAACTTCGAACTGCGTCCTCTAGGGGTCGCTATGGGGAACGCCTCGTCGTGCCCCTTGTCTGAAGCCTACATTGAAAAAACACCAACTTGTTTGGCCGGCGACAGCCATGACGTCACTACCGTCGCAACTAGTACAAAATAGGCGCCGGTAGCGCACATCATCACTTTCTTCGTCTTCACTGACCATTCTGTTTGAAGCGTGCATTCCAAAAGCAAAGTAAGAGCCTTTTCTTTTCCTACTATGGCGAGCACTAGCGGAGCATTTAGAAAGTGTGTACATCCGTGTCAGCGGTTTCGGACACCCGATGATTCACACGATTTATGCGTTGTTTGTTTGGGCGAGGAGCACGCACGCGATGTCTTCGAGGAGGCAATCTGCGTGCATTGTGAGAGCTTTTCGCTGAAAAAGCTCCGTTCTCGTTTGTCTCTCTTCTCGAGTGGAGAGGGACACCCATCGGTTTCCCGCGGCTCGGGACCTGCCGCTGCTGAGGCACGGAGGAGAAGTGTCTCGTTCCCCTCAGGGAACCATGGTTACATAAGTAACCCGAGACGTTATTCATTAAGTGAAGTGCATACTCTGACATTAGGCTGCACGATTTGAGTAAAAACTAACAATTTTTCTGATTATTTTTCTGGTTTGTATGGCTGTACAATTTGGCCAAATATGATTAAATATTTACTATAATACTAATAAAAAATATACTACAATAATAATAATAAAATGTAAAAATTAACATTTAAAAAAGTTTTCAGGGTTGAAATTTTGAAGCAGGATCATTAGGGCACAATTATTTTGAGATAATTCTGTTTAAATGTATCCATTCAAGCTCAAGGAAACGCGAAAGAGAAATCAATTCTGTGTTTGTGCGCTGTCTGAAATGCGCAAATAACTTAAGCTAATGATCAACTATGATCCGTTTCACCCCTACAAGCAAGTGAACAACGCAAATCAGTGATGGAATTTTATACCACTATTCAAGGCGGTGATGCATTTTGGTAGCCCGACTGGAAGACACAATAGCCCCGGTACGTCTGTCTAGCGATTTTGCGAGCCCTGGTATGGAAGCTGGCCTATTTCAAGGGAAGCCGTCGCCTCAGTCTGGACCACATCACTGTCTTTACTAGGTGTTTTTAGGGAATATTTGCATTTATTATTGCATGTGATTGGATTAGCTATTCGTGTGCTGGAGCTTCATGCTTTTAGCTAATGCAGGACACTACTGAATGACGCGCATTAGAGGAGATTTAGAAGTGTGTATACGCCATATACCTGTGTATTCCCTGCACTACACCACTGGTTGGCATATGTTGTGTTTACAAACACACATTATAAGCGACCCAAACTCAAAGCAGATGCAAAGATGAATTCATGTGCAGCAGCATTCACTGTGAACCAAACAACTCTTAGACGCTGAAAACACCAGTGTAACTGAACACAGTGCCGCGCTTAACTGTGAAACACACAGATCATATGTTTATTTAATTAAACTGCAGCCTTTGTGATCTGGCACTCACACCAAGTCATATCACGAGTTTGGATATATTTAATTGAATCGTGGCAGCTCTATTCTGACAGCATGCGAATTTGGATGAAGAAATTATGCACTTCACCTTTAAGGCACAGTTGTCTATGACAGTGTTTCCCAACCGGGGCTCTCGAGAGCAGGGGTGCCGTGTAAAAAAATAATTTTTTAATATTTTTAAATTGCTAAAATGTTAAAAAAGCATCTATTATATAAATTCTGATGTCGCCAATAATTAGAGATGCACCGAAATTCCAGCTGCTGAAAATTAGTTCACCGAAAATTTGTTTCACTTTTACGTGGTGTGACGCTCTGCGTATTATCCCGCTCTATGCGTGTGTGTGCTCCACTCGCTCCACTCATATATCGTTCATGCTCGTTGGAACAGCAAAGTCCACTCGAAAAACGAGCCGACAGGAAACATCGATGTTTCTGTCTGCAATAGCCCTACTGTGTTGTAACTCTGGTAATGCTGCCCTCTCATTCATTGATCTGCTAACCGCATGTTATGCTCGCGTGTTCTGATAACAATAAAGCTTTCTAGGACTAAACATTATTTGGATAATTGGTAAAAAAAAAATTAATAGCCCTACTGTTAGACCTGAAAATCTAAAAAGCAATTTATTTCATTTGTAGGCCTGTCGTTATTTTTTATTTGTGCTATCATTATTAATTTCTTTATTTGTGTGAAATGACTGTTTACTTGTCATTTTTTATTCAATTCAAAATTTGAATTGTGCTACTGCAACAAAATTACCCAACTGTAAAATCAAAAATACACAGAGTGAGCAAAAATGTGTGAGATAGTTTAAGTTATAATGGTAATTAAACAACGTTTACATATGTTTACATTAAAATCTGTCATATAAATTGGTCTCCTCATTAGAAATTAGCCTACCGATTGCCTCCATGGACAAAAAAAATTATAATATTAAAAATATTTGACACACATATACATATATATATATATATATATATATATATATATATATATATGTCTATGATATATCACATAAACTGTTATGGCTTTCTGTGCACTGTGTTATTCCAATTTAAATGTCATCAATGGGCCAAACCATGAGAAAAAATCCGGAGATCGCAATCTAATCCCATAATATACACAAGGGAGGTCAAAGACTTTCAAATGACCAGGATATAATCCCCATGAAGAGGAGTATTAAATACTTGGATGCATACCATGTTTAAGTGGAATCTTCCTCAGACCTGCTAATGAATCTCACAGCTGTGCTGACTTAACACTCGCACCGGCCAACATGATGATAAAGTGTGTCTCTCCTCACCACGCAGTTAGAGAATATATGCACACGTCAGATGCATCACAAACCCCACTCTGGCCTATGTCCACACTGCCCAAAGCCAGACGCTTTTTTAAAAAGAGCCAAACTCAATTCCCGCAGGCATCTGGTGCTGCAGTGGCCTCACTGTCCCATGCACAGATGCTCCAGCATGGGACATTCCTAACACAGACACAAATGCTTTGCTGATATATTGCAAGTGTGCAGTCCTGTTATAGTTATATATGATACATATATGGTACAAATCAACATTCTAAAAAATTGCAGTTTTTTTTTCAGACAGTTCTTAATTTTATTCCTTAAGTCAAAACTTTGCACATAAACAATAAAAAATTAGACAAGTTTATGTGAACCATATGAAAAACAGGCTATGGAAAAAAATATATATTTTTGTTACTGCAACACTTATGTCAAAATGTAATGTCAAATTTTCTTTTTAAATTAATTATAATATTAATTACTTATTTTATTTAACCTTTCTTGCTAATGAGTAATCTTAAAAATAATAATAATAAATAAATAAATTGTTAAAAAATTATTAAATAACTGTAAATATAATAGGAGTGGAATTCCAGACAAATTATGTTTCAGGCACTTGATTAATCCAAATAAATATGCTAATAAAAGTTTGGAGTTTGAAAACTTTTTTGAAGTTTTGAATGTCTCTTATTCTCACAGAGGCTGCGTTTATGATCAAAAATACAGTAAAAACTGAAATACTTTGAAAGTTTAAAAAAATGTGATAATTTTTTTCTTGATTCTTTGATGAACATTAATTTCAGAAGAACAGCATTTATAAGAAATGGAAGGTTTTGTAACAATATAAAAGTCGTTAATGTCTCTACTGTTCACCAATTGAATGTATACTTGCTGAATAAAATGATTAATTTCTTTAAAAAAAAAATCTTACTGACCCCAGATTTTTGAATGATACTGTTTGTATTGTGTTAATAATCAACAATGTTCACAATAAACTGTTGAAGAATTATGCTTTTTATATAGAATTAATAGACTACGCAAAATCTTTTTCATGAACGAAAAGTCAACAAACATGTTTGACAAAATTTTGAGAATGACATGCGAGTTCATGCATTAGTGTGCAGTAACAAACCTCAGTACTCAAGAGGGCTATTGAGTTGCCTTCAAACATCGGTGCCATTAAAATGGATGTGTTATTATTCAGACAGCTATCTATAAACATTTTTATGTCATCTGCATTGTTCAGCTCTGTCATTGGCTCACATACTTGCATAGAGTATCCTGTCTAAGATTGTTCTTCGTGTGCCAGGCTTCTCCATCCACACCCATCTCGTCTAAATCCACTCAGCCATCAGGCTGTATTACAGACCATTATGTTAGGATGTGAGGAAGGCCAAGGCTCAGTGAAACTGATTCCCGCTCCTGTCAGTCAGTCAGTCCACCCCTAAACATTATAAATGGACGATGAAGGTTCACTTTCATAAGGCAGTGGAACAGAGCGAGAACAAGCTTTTATCTCACTTTCAAGTTCATGACCTCGAACAGAAACCCCTCTGTATTGGTGGAAAGACTTTGAATCCTTGACCTTGGATCCATACGGCTGTTTACTGTTGATGGAGTGTGAAGCTCTCAACCCTAAAGGAGCCCTGCTGTTCCTGGAATAGGGCCAATGGCCGTATACCCTGCAAAAGGCGCCGCCGAAGCCCAACGAAACACAGGGAGGGGGAGGAATCCAATAAGAGGAGGTGAGAAACACTGTCTGGTCCGAAAGTAAACATCTCCAAATAAATCAGCTCTGTAATGAACCTACTATTGCATTCATGGTACGTGACAAACCTGCCCGGGACTCCTCTCTGCCATTTGCATACAGCAATGCACTGCAGGCCTTAGCCCTGTGATGGAAAATCTTCATGCCAAGTGTCACCAGGAGCAGTGAAATATTACTGACGCATTTGTTGCTGTATATCAGGTCATCTGCAAGGACATTATACCCAACACCATGAGAAAGATAAATTAGCTGACAAACATCCAGTCGAAATCATGGCTGCCACCACAGAGGACAATACACCGTAGGGCTGCACGTTATTGGAAAAAAAACTGACATTGTAATATTTAGTTTTTCTCTGATATACTATGATATGAAAAATTTATAAATTTTTACAAGGGGGGCTTGCATAGTTATATTTGGAAAGAACTCATAATTCTAGAATGAGTGGGGTGATTTTGCAGGAGCGCATTTGCATAGAAAATAAATATATATATATTAAAAAAAATAATCTTTTTAGTTTTTAACGATTTGGGAAAAACTTGGGTTTATTCTTCACAAGAACTCAAAACTCTTTCAGTAACCAAAAAGTGAGTTTAAAAAATCTATTTCCACTTGAGTTTTCATAGATGACGTTTGATCAAAAACACCGTAAAAACAGGAATATTCTGAACTATTATTACGATTTAAAAATAACTGTTTTTTATTTTAATATATTTTAAAATAATTAAAATATAAGTAATTTATTCCTGTGATGCAAACCTGAATTTTCAGCAAAATTACTCTAGCCTTCAGTGTCACAGGATCCTTCAGAAATCATTCTAATATGCTGATTTGCTGCTCAAGAAAAACATTATTATAATTATCAATGTTGAAAACAGTTGTGCTGCTTAATATTTTTATATTCTTTAATAATTTCAAAATTTCAAATGAACAGCATTTATTTGAAATGCTTCTATTTAATGTAAATTCCGATAATTTATTTAAAATTTAGAGTGCATATGCATAGAACATTAAAAAAAAAACTACAAAAAGATGAAAAACTAATTTGTACTCTGAAAACTGTTTTTTGAATGTGATCCAACCTTTTAGGGCTGAATTATTTACAAAAACCACACAAAGTTGGGTGTTCACACTTACAGTAATTTACTCTTCACAAGAACTAATGAAGTAAGTAGAGTTTTGCAAGACAACCTATTTCCACTTGGGTTTTCATAAACCATATTCCCACTGTTTTTAACCAATTATATATGACTATAAAATAATGCTCTGAGAAGCAGAAACACTTTATCATAAGCTGCACATGTGTAAATGAACACAGTGCTGCACTTCACTATGAAACCAGTTGCGCATAAATTTATTCAGTTGGATCGTAGTCTGCATGATTTGTCAATCGCACTAAGCCATATTGTGATATCAATTTCATTTCAATATATCATGCAGCCCTAAACACCATAACGAGACCACTGTTGCACTCTTGTGAAAAGAAAAACTGTATCTGTAAGCTAAAGGTTTTTTTCAAACAGCAAGTCAACCTGTTCTACACATTCATGTCTGGTTGTCACAGGCCTGCATATCTGCACTAAACAGCATGATTGACGGAGTCACTGAGCTATAGCAACAACGTATGTTCCCTTCCCTTCCAATTAATTTCAGACTTAAGCATTAATTGGTGAGCCTCAGAGGTGTGCACACTAGAGTAAACAACACATGTTTACCATCAAATCTATGAATAATATCCTGATACAGGCCCAGTATCAGGATATGATCACTGGGCCCACAGTTGGCTAATGACAGGCAAGCTCGACTCCAAGGCGGACCTGATTTAGAAGCAGTCGGGATCCAGTGCGATCCAGGCGTGTCTCACTGCTGTCGGCAGGGTTTCAGTTTCACTGGGTTGATGAGAGACCCAGATGTTTTGGCTCTTACTTCAGGGCACCCCGGGCTGAGCTGCCTGCAGGTCTAGTTTCCTCAACAAGTCAGAAGAGTGAAAGCAGCAAATTAAACACAGGCTGTCCGTTATTATTCCTAGTGAAACTTAAGAGCTCTTGGCGTGACGTGAGCAAAGCAGCTAAACATTTTCCACAGTCTGGTTAGCACAAAGCAACATCGCTATTAGAAATGGACATGACTGATTCTTTATCTTGCAGTGAAGACACCACTTAACCACATTCACAGTATTTCAGAAAAATCACCAAATAACATGAATAATTGTTCACATAGTTGACAATATGGGCCAAGATCTAGTTCAGTTCATCATCAAAGCAAGCCATTGTCATTCTCAGTTAAATTTGTCTTATCATGGATTTATTCAGCATGATAATTTTCAGCATCATTACTCCAGTCTTCAGTGTCACATGATCCTTCAGAAATCATTCTGATATGCTGATTTGCTGCTCAAAAAACTATTATTATTATTATCAATTTTGAAAACAGATGTGCTGCTTAATCTTTTTTTTTTTGTGGAAACCATGATAAATTATTATGATTAGCATTTATTTAAAATGGAAATCTTTGAAACATCATAAATATCTTTACTGTTTTAATCAATTAAATGTGTCCTTGCTGAATACAAGTATCAATTTCTTACTGGCACCAAATTTATTCAAACAAACGTGTGTTTTGTTCAAACAAAATGTAAGCTATAGACTTTTGGTCTGAAATGACTTTTCAAGTCAAACATCCAAAAGAAAACGTTAAAGACAATCCTGTGTAGATTGATTTAGTGTCTCCCACACTTAGATCAGATTTATGGTGTTCACATAGAGTAGGACATATTTTTAAGTAAAAAAATAAAAAAATAAAAAAAACTGCTGGACAGAATGAAACAGAATTTAATATACAAAAAATGTCCTTAATAGTTGATTTTTATAGTTGAATCGCAAGCAATGCTCATGACATGAGAAAAACAGCATGAGATGCAATGCAAAGGCCAAAAAAGTGTATGTAGTGTACATAGGACAACATTTAACTTTTTATATTACAGAAAACTATCATAGTCCTCACAAATAAATAAATAAATAAATAAAGACTGATCGATTATAGTATATTATAATAATTGGAAGATTGCTCAAAGCAGGCAGGCGATTTTAATTTTAGATCAAATTCTAGACATGCCCTCAAGTAGTCCCACTTTAATAAACATCACAACATACTACCGAGTCTACTAACTTGTTTGAGAGCTGATAGATTCATATGGAAGCAACTGGGCTTGAACAGCTCTTTCTTTCTCTCTCAGATGATTTGAGCTGAAAGCCTTCAGTGACTCAGGTTCATGTATTCTTCTGCATCTAATGAATACTATCAAATAAATCAGCTCGCAGTCAAATTGTGTCTCCGTCTCGCTGAGAGGCAGGACTCCTTTTCATAAACACTGAGCACATTCAATATACTGACAAATTATGAGGCAATTCACAAAGTTTACTCAGTTCCTATGAATAAATGCTTGATGGACCATCAAGAAAACATACTTCTCCACAGCTGAAATACAGCAGCACTTATCTCCCTTCAGAGAGATTCACTCTGTGCAGACTTTAATAGAACTGCTGTTGCATGGAGATTATGCATAGAATCAGGAGAAAAAACATCTGATATGTGGCCAATTAAAAATTGAGAAAACCAGCAAAGGCGAGAAAATACTTTTTTTTCTTCCTGAGAGATTCAGACACTATAGTCACAGTCTTATTCACCCCACGGTTGAAGAAGCAGATGCATAACAGCTCAGATGCTATCCAGCTTTTTTGTCAAGAATTCACTTGACATTAACTCATCAGTAATCCTCCATAAAAACTTGAGCAATATGTTCAGTTATGGAAGTCATAAAACGCATGCGGCAAACTCTGATTTTCCAACATAATCAGTTACATACTACAAGGCTTAACCACATTTATTTGTTTACCTTCATTTGACCATGCAATCCCCTCTGAGACATGTTGTCAGGGATGAAACATATAAGCAAATTATCAACAAAAAACAAGCAAATTATAGCACGAGACATTAAATTCATCAATTTGCTATTGTGCTCTCTCGCATGGAGTGCACTGGATCCTTTGGGCTGTTAACAAACAGGATCAAAATAGCAACGTAAGCGCTGAGCCTTAGATATTTTAGCCCATAATGTGATTTTTGAGCCTTGAGTTATGCTCTGCGGCTGCAGCTGGGAAGATAACAACATGCAACTGAAATTCTCAAATTCTGAATTTTGAATATGGAAATCTTTGACTCATTTCAAGCTCTAAAGATGGCAGATGAGAGAGACAAAGAGAGAAAAATAATAAAAGGAACAAATGCGTTGCTTAAGGGTACAGAATAATGTGCTGAATTTGAAAAAGCCTGTTTTCAGAGAGGGAAAATATGACTTAAATGTAGGAGGCCCGGCGCATTTAACACAGAGAAAAAAAGCAACCCTTGAATATGACATGCCCTTCTCTTCTTAGCTGCTGTTAGGAGGTATTAGCGTTGCCCTGGCCACAAGATATGACAGCGGTTCAAAATGTATGGTGCAAAAATTGAGCTTCAAAAATGCCTCCTACTTAAATCTCATTCGATTAAGTATGTAATACTACCACCGGGAGGTCATGGGCAAGCTTTGAGGATCTCCATAATCCACCTGTGCTAAACAACCTGTGATGTACATGGCGCTGTTTCTCTCTGGGTTTGTCTTGTGCTTCTGTCAGACTACCTCTGGTTTACCCATCAAACACTCAAATGTTGGAACACATGAGATTATCCTGCCCTGAACTGAATCTCTTTTCCGACTGACCTTTCTGACATAGTCTTTTTAATGTGTGGGAGAAGAAATGTTTAACTCAAGCTATGCACTGCATTACCTTTTCAACCCACATTGTTGCATCTAAACTAACATTTTTCTAAATAAATAAGTGGTGGCATTAAGACATAAAGAAGACATTTAACTGTGGATTATTGTGATGTTTTTTATCAGATGTTTGGACATTCTGACGGCACCCATTCACTGGTGAGCAAGAGACATGATGCTAAATTTCTCCAAATCTGTTCAGATGAAGAAACAGACTTATCTACTGTACATCTTGGATGGTCTGAGAATGTATCTTCAGCTAATTTGAATTTTTAGGTGAACTATTGCTTTAATAATGATTTATCATTTTAGAGTGGATTTTGCAGGAAACTGCTAACTGTACTTCTGTCATTCATCTGTGTGTGTAAGTTTAGAATGAAGCTAAATACAGTAAGTGTCTTACGATATCAAACCTCCAAAAAAAGTGATGGACAACCACATTATTTAAAAAATAATAATAATTCATGATGTGTATGTATATATATATATATACATACACATCATGAATTATTATTATTTTTTAAAATAATGTGGTTGTCCATTACCACATTACATTTTTAGAGTCATCAAATTAAAGTTTTCTGGAAGATACATTTTTTCAAAACCATATGAAACCTAATTACAAAACCCTAATTACAAATAGGACATTTCTAAGAATTCGGCATATGTGTAATAAACATGGTTTTTAAACAATTACAGGGCTGTTGCTTTAGTTCCCGGGACAAAAACCACAAAGGACCTCAGCGTCCTCTCTTGCCTAGTGCCCAGGACAACTAACCATCACTTCATGAGGAACCTGACTACATATATAAACAACATTTTGTTCTTGTGATTAATTTTTAAGATCTTGTGGTTTTTCTCCCTGAAACAAAGCCAAACCAGAATGATCTATATATCCACATCAGCAGAAGGTCATGTGAGGCCCCTAAGGAGCCTTTATGTTCCTAGTTTCCCATTAGTTCTTTGTCATTTGTCACGTTTTCTTCTGTCAAGTAAGGAAAGAAGAAGAGTGAAGAGGATGCTGTTATTTTGTCAATTGAAGGGATTGATATTGTTGTGTCTCATAAAGAAGAAAGGGAGACTGCAGGCTGCACTCCAGTGGAGTCTGTCATAATCATATATGTAACAATGTTTGTGAGATGGATGTTGTGTCATTTGAGCACAGAGAGTTTTAATTAAAAGGGAAAGATGATTCATTGCCACCACAAATCTTGCCTAATGGCTGAAGTTCAACTCAGGCATGCACTTTGATTTGAGAGAACAATAAATTAAAGGTGAATTGTGTCATTTTTGTGCCACCAAACACAATTGCAATCTGTTTGTTTTTTTTTAATTAGCCTGAACATTGACTTAACCAGTAGCATGAGTTTGACTGAACTGAACAATGGCAATGGGAAAAGTGAAACTTTGTGATTCAGCTGCTATTGGTGCAGAAATTACTCACTTCGCTATTAAAGAGTGACAATACAGATCACAGGATGCCAAGATATATGCAATAGATTCCACGCACATCTTAGTGGTCCTTGTCATGGGTAATTAATCGTCAACATCACCGAAAAGGGAGGAAGACTTTGATATTGAACACTCTCACAGTCTCACATCATGTGGGTCTCTAGTGTTCAGATATACACCAGTTTTGCTGAAGTCAGATGTTTCACCCATTGAGGGCCCATATGCAAAACTAATAAGTGACTTGTAAGTGACCTCTGACTTCAGCCATTATTCAGCTCATAGTTTATATATTTTGACAGGGGAAAATATGGGCCTGTCTGCATTGAGATTGGAATCAGACTGTGGATAACAGAGTAGAAATTGAAAGGTAAACATACAATGTTTCAGCATAAATGTTGTCATCTTGTTAATTAAATTACTGGCGAAAATGGCTAGAGACTAAAGGCTTTTTTATTTTGTTAATGATAGTGAATAAAAAACATGAAATGATAAAAGATAAAAGATAAAAAAAGAAAAATATGAAACATTGCAAATTCCAAATAATACTGCAATATATTAAAATAAGTTTTAAAAGAAGTCTCTTATGCTCACCAAAGTTACATTTGTTTGATATGTAAAGCCTCTAAAGCATTAAGAATTTAACACAGTATTTTCAAAAATATACTTAATAATTCTGTATACACGGTTATTTTCACAAATATAACCATTTCACTTTATTCACATCATTTCCCTTTAGTTGGACTAAAAATAATGAATATGACCTAATGGAATATGCCTAAATGAAAAACAAATACCACTGAACATTTGATGGAAACAAGCATGTAACCACTTATTCAGAACCAAAGGTAAAATTTTAATAATGTACTATTGAAAGCCCATATAAATCAACTAATACTACTGGTGTCCCTCAAAGTCTATGGTGATTATGGCCCTGAATGAAAGGAAAAAAAAGCAGAAAATGTCTGGATCCTAGTCCGCAAGCATATTCTAAAGACATCAGTTAACATGACCAAAGGGTAAACTGTTTGAAATGAGCAGCATTTAAATGAAGACAGGAGTGTCATATTTTCCCTTGACTCAAAGTTGAGTTTGAAGCCATTGAAGGGAGTTGAGTTGAGTTGAGAAAGTGCTGACAGCTGGACTAGATGTGAGATCATGAGACACTCAAGTTCAACACAGAAAACCAAAATAGTTCCCTGAGGGCCGAGAGTTTGACATCCTCCAGGACTCCTCAAGAATGAACTTTGGAAATTACACCCACTTACTGAAATAATTGATTAGGAAGGGTGTATCCAGACATATACGGAACTCAAATAATATGCTGGTTCCATGGAACAGTGGAAGCTCATTTTTCGATGTTAAAATACTTTCTCCTTTTCTGGCTTAATGCAACCACCTTAAGTATGGAAGCTTCGAGCTTGTTTCTGCCATGGGATAAAAACAATAAAAAACAAACAAAAAATTTAATTGCAACTTTTTTTGCAGTTTATATCTTGCATTTCTGACTGTTTTCTTTCTTTTTTCTCAGAATTGTGAGATATAAAGTCAGAATTGCAAAATATAAGAACAGTTGAAATTTGGAGATATAAACACAATTACGAGAAAAAAAAAATCAGAATTGTGAGATAAAAAGTCGCAATTACCTTATTTATTTTGTAGTGGTAAAATGTGAAGAATTGCAAGAAACTCAAGAGTTCTGAGAAAAAAATTGCAACTTTTTTTGCAGTTTATATCTTGCATTTCTGACTGTTTTCTTTCTTTTTTCTCAGAATTGTGAGATATAAAGTCAGAATTGCAAAATATAAGAACAGTTGAAATTTGGAGATATAAACACAATTACGAGAAAAAAAAATCAGAATTGTGAGATAAAAAGTCGCAATTACCTTATTTATTTTGTAGTGGTAAAATGTGAAGAATTGCAAGAAACTCAAGAGTTCTGAGAAAACATTCAGAATTGTGAGATATAAATTAACATAAAAAATAAAAACTTTTTATATCACAATTCTGAGAATTTTTATCTCACAATTCTGATTATTTTTTCTTGCAATTCTGACTTTTTTTCACCTAACCGTGAGAAAAATGTCAGAATTGTGAGAGATAAAGTCACAATTAACTAAAGTATATCTACTTGTTTTTTTTGCAATTCTGACTTTTTTTCACCTAACCGTGAGAAAAATGTCAGAATTGTGAGAGATAAAGTCACAATTAACTAAAGTATATCTACTTGTTTTTTTTGCAATTCTGACTTTTTTTCACCTAACCGTGAGAAAAATGTCAGAATTGTGAGATATAAAGTCACAATTAACTAAAGTATATCTACTTAGAATTCTGATTTTTTTTTTTTTTTTTTTGCAATTCTGACTTTTTTTCTTGGAAATTCTAAAAATTCTAAAAATTGTGAGATAAAATGTCACAATTTTTTTTATCTTGTGGTGAAAACAAGCTTCCATACATAAGCTATTCGTACTGTAGGTAACATTTCCCAAACGGTGCAAAGTTAGACTGGACTATCTGTTAGTCCAACTAATGGCAGACAGGGGAAATTTCCAGGAAACCAATTTAAAACAGTAATTTTTTATTTTGGTGATACAAGCTCAGAAATTATACACTGCCTCTTTAAGCTTATATAAAAAGTTTCTGGTGAATGTCCTGGAAGGAATGCAACTTCTTGAGTTCGTGTGACAAACTGCAATCCACAACAAAAGCCCTCTCTTTATGTCACACATTTACACAAACACAGCAAGACAGGGAACAGAGCGTGCATCCAAACATCCTATCTCACTTACACAGACACACAGAACAGCCCTGGGCTTTGTCTTGTTATGTGAAATCCTCTCAAAACATCTCTCACTTCTTTTTTCCCTGCATGCTTCACCCTCTCTCCTGCTTTCTTATCCTGGTTTGGATGTGGTCACTGTTGTGTGAGGTTTTTCAGAGCTTTATAGAGCTCTAAGGTCCTGTCGGGACAGTTGAATCATGGAAATCATATTCATGCCCAAGTCTTTATGCCAGCTGAATGAGATGCAGCATCCTGGCATGAGCCACATCGCCTGTCGCTCCAGATTCTCACCACGTCCTGCGAGATTCAATCCAAACGCTGCACACCTCGACAACAGCAGCCCTTCGCTTGGGCACAAAGTATCCTTACCTCTGCATTCGCAGTCCGCCCTCATTGTCTGTCGCCGCATGCTTTCACCAGTCTGGGTATTTCTACTTTTGGTGTCCCTATCTTTTGCTCTCCTCCTATATATCAACAAGATGAAGTGGTCTTATAGTGACCATCTCAGCCTTTAATAGCCTCCGTAAATCACCGCAGGTTTAGCGCAGCACAATAGCAGCAGTGACCCATTCATCACCTCCACACTACAAGAGTCCTCTGACATATCAAGATGTTAATTTCTACACCATTACTACTCCATTTTAATTAGAAAAAGTATTTTTTCCTCACTGAAAGGAATTTTCAGAGACTTAACCTGACTTTCAGAAAATTTCAACCTCAGGTCAATCTACTGTGATTATTATACGAGCTGTTTTACTTTACTTTCTTGTTATATAAGCATAACGTATTTTTTGTAGCTGTTTTGCTAAATTTTCTTAGAGTTTAAAATCTAGACAATATAGAGTTGCACAATTTTGTGTTTTTTTCCTAGCAATAAACTTCAATTAAATTTCAAAATAGATGCATTTAAAAAATTGATAAATGAAAACAAAATGTTATAGAATGGTAACAGTTAAAAATTTAGCAACAGCTAATTTATAGCTAAATTATGCATTGTTTTTTTTTTCTTACAATAATTAGGTAAAATAGCTGACTAGTTGATCTTGACCAGTGTTATTGTTAACTAAAACTATATATATATATATATATATTGTTCATTTAAATAAAGCTGAAATAAAACAAAATAAAATACAAATATTAGATTTAAAAAGCTTTTGAAAAAAAAAAAAACAGAAATATTGCTTTGGCAAAACTAACAGAAATAAAATAAATGTAAGTATTAAAATTACTAAAACTAAAACTGACAAAAAAATAGAGCTAAATAGAAATAGTACAAAACAAATAAGAAAAAATGACAAAAGCACATAACAAAGTAAAGAAAACAAACTAAAATTAAAATGAAAACTATAAACTAAATAAAACTATAACTAAAAGTATAAAAATAAAAACTAATTCACAATAATAATAATAATAAATACTACAATAATAATAATAATAATAATAATAAATATGATAATAATATATACATAATTCTAAATCAGACTTATCTGGACAAATGCAGTCAACTCTACAATGATTTTTTGTATTATTATCTTCCCATCCTGCCAGTCAACGATTTCAAATTTAAATATGTATTTTTGTAATAGAAAGACCATGCTGTAACAGAGTTACAGGCAAAATGTGGACCACAACTAAACATTATGTTTTTGGCTGTTAAATTATTTTAATAAAATAGTTTTACTACAATTAACTGAGCATCAATTCAACAGATTATATCAACATTTTTAAATGATTTTAAATTGTTGAATACAGTCAAGAAGGTTTTTGATGTAGCTTCTTTTAATCTTAATTCTGTGTTAGATAATAATTTAATGCCATTAAACCGCAAAGTCTTCTGTGTTCATGCAAAACTGCACGCTTGTGTGTTTTTCCTACAGGAATATATTTTAGTGTGTGAAGGGGGTGAAAATGTGGAGTGAAGTGACAATCAGCTAATCCACTTTTATTGCTTCTCCTCTCCGGTGGCCATCAGAGGCTGCGGGTGTCACACACCTGATGCTCTCTCTCTCTCATAGTTGCTTCATCAATATCTCAGAGATCAGCTGCTTCAGCTAGACTTTCATATCAGCTACAGACAGCAGACTGTATAATGCATATTTCAAATAAATCTCGCAAGCACTATCGGAAATTTAGCAGCTCTAAATCTGATTGGCTGGATTCTATATGCAATTCCTGCAGTTAGGGTGCACTAGTCTGCCTAAAGTGTTTTTTTTATATAAAGTATGAATAAATATAATGATAGCTCTTAAGGAATTCAATCAAGGGTGCATTTCCTAAATGCACTGTCAGCCAATAGAACAACCAATAAAGATCTGACAAGAACAGACCAAGAACTGAACAAAATGCAGGGTTTAAATACAGACCAAACTAATCAAAGAAATCAACATCAGGGGTAAGCTCATTAATCAGTAACCAAGGAGACAAACCAAGAGCGGGAATAGAGAAACAGAAAACAGAGCAAAACCAGCTCATTGTAAAACCTACACAGATAAAACATAACAGACCCCTGACATACAGGAATAACGTCAACACCAGTTACATCCTGCATAACGTGATGAACGTCTTTCTTTCGTTCGTGTAAATGAACTATATTCTGACATTAACTGTGATCTTAAATCGATTCATTAGCACAAGTTCTTTGATGCTCGTGGCATCATTAACAACAGTCCTATTGTAGATCCAGTTTGGTGTGACTGCGGTTTTGGGAAACAGTCATGACTAGCTTGTTACTTTCTCAAATGATGCACTGTACTATGATGGTTAATCAGCGAGTGTTTCCCACACATGCCTGAATTTGTCTTTCTAAAGCTGGTTAACCAGAGAAGTACAGTGATCTGGCAGCCTGCTAGAGATGCCAGCAAACCGTGCTGAGGATCAGCGTGCAGAAGTCTTTTGAGTATGATAATATAAATAAAATTTGAGTTTGATAATATAAATACATTTTAAAAAAAAATTATATTCAAGAACAATGGTGGACTGTATAAAATACAGAAGGGAACATTAAGTTAACTCAAGCCATGCTGATGCGCATAAGGGAAAAGCTTTCAAATAGAAATGATCAATATTTCTCCAGCTGCCATGAGTAACATTGATCTGTGTAAAGGAAGAGATCCTGCCACTCAGCAAGCCGTACTGCTGCAGGGACAGGTGGCTATAGTTTGGTCATGTTTGGCCTGTGTTCTCACAGATGTGGTCTGCTATCTGGGTCAGCTGTAAGCAGTGCACACCCATCCTGACAAACACCAGGCCTGCAAAAGCCACAGAAGGTTTTGGGTGCAGTCAAGTAATCTAGTGTGGCAGGGTGGGATCCAGACATCAGTGCATGACATCAGATTTAGATCAGCAGAGCAGAAAACCTCTGTGGAAACGTAGAGTTGTCTGACTTATCATTTGAGACAGACCTGTACAAACTTAAACAATGTGCCAAGCCTACAAGAAGTGAGTCAGTGTTGAATTATATGACAATACAACAATAATTATGATTTAACATGAATTGCAGAGCATATTATTTATTTTTTTATAGCTGGTAATTAATACCAGACTTGAGTGTTACATTATTTACATTTATTTGACTTGTATTGTAATTGTTATTTGGTGTTTATTTGTAGACCCCAAATTTATATAAAAACATTTATTAAAAAAATTAAGTATTTTATTTTATTACCACATTATAAGCAGAGTGTGTTCTATTTGAAGTAGGGTTGTGTCGACAATAGTCAAGAGATGTTGCCTGTGGCAGATGCCTTTGACGATATCAAGACGATTATTATTATTATTATCAGAATATTATTATAATCGAATTAATATTAGGGCTTATTTGTTCCATATTTCTTTTTATGTGTTTTTAAAGTGTTGCGCATTATACGTAACTAATCACACACGATTTCGTTGAGTTTAGGATTGCAATGGCCAATCAGAGGCGTTCAAACGGAGTCATCGCTGAAACGCCGGTGTTTTGTTGTTGCGTGTGCGAGCTCACTGACTGAATCCTGCTCTCTCACAAATTCTCTCATCATAAATAATAAAGTGCAGATGTACGTGCGATGTGAGTATAAGAGATTCATTCATCATACAGTGTAGATAGCTTCACTGATTATAACGGGAGTGTTTTTTAAAGTGCAAAAACTCATGCTAGACTGAAGTCAGTGATGATGTTCTTTGATGACGTAAATGCTCGTTTTCTGTAGCTGAGGAAATGTAAGCATTATAATTAGTGACTTACAATGTTTTTATTAAATTGTCATGTTAAATACAAATTATTAAAACTATTTTATGACATGACATCCATATGCTACTTGACTAAAAATATATAGTGTGTATAATAGATTACATTAACATTAGGCTGCTTTTAGTCTTACACTGGAGTTGGATCACTCGAAGGCTATGAAACCAATTAAGTAAATAATTAAATAAATTAGCATGATAATATTGTGTATCGGCGATTTCATAGGCTGACGATAGGAAGATATGACTATAGAGCAGATCGCCCAACACTAATCTGAAGACAGTAAATTAAGAGATGAGATCCATTGTCTGCTGTATTACTGGCATACCAAATGAGAAATAGACATTCAGCTGTCCAAATTAGAGGCTTAGAGTTTACCAACAATAAAAATATGAAATTAGAAAGTTATTGCAAAAATAAAAGGATTACGAGCACTGGCTGAATGCGTTACTAAAAGAAATAGATGTTTCCTTTTTTTTGTGCAGTATTTTTATTAATTAATTATTTTTTTTGCATGGTTTGTTTTGGCTCATTTTTGTGTGCATATGTCCAGAATGTAATCTGTCCAATTTATGCAGCAATCATTCTGTCTATTTCTGTCTTCTGTATGTAGATAAATTGCTGTACACACATCTGTATATGGCCCTATGTTTTGTTATATTTTCTTATAGTTTAAATGGGAGTGTGGGGGTTTGTGAACACTTTGGGGTTATGAAAGAAGTTCTTGGTGTCCTCATACTCGAGATGTAACACAATGTATTGTAATCAAGATCTGGGCGCAGTTGTTCAAAAGTAATCTGATCGAATTTCAGCTATCGGATTGGATCACATCTTGAAAATGGGTTGTTCAAAAGAAAAAAAAAGGATTCTGAAATCAGATTAGATCACAAAATCCAATCTTGGTTTTGATCTGGATCAAATCGTCAGTTTGTGTTGTTCAAAACATTTTAGTAAGATTGGGATACCTTAGCAAATTTCAAGAACACAAGTGTAATAAAACTTGTTTTAAGCTGGTCCAAAAATACAACATTTGTAACATGTAGTAGTAACATGTAGAGAGAGAGAGAGAGAGAGAGAGGCATTAGACAAGTAGACATAAGGCTACCTCTTCAGACTTTTAGTAGCCTACAGGAAAGTAAAAAGAGATTTTGGTACTATAAAAATAATCCCCAAACAGCTGTCAATATCACACAAAAAAAATATTATATTTAATTTAAAGTGTTTTTTAAATCACCATTTGTAAACTACATTTTTTTAAACATCTCCATAGAATGGAGGTTCCATTAGGGGGCTCCATACAAAAAGTGTGTATCTGGATCATTGTGATCCAATCTAATTTTGCTTTGAAAAAACAAAAGTAAGATGGACTACCTGGATCCTGGACATGGGATTTCCAAATCCAGATCATTCTGATCCAGATTAAGCTTTTTGAACAACTGTCCCCTGTGGAGATCAGACCTGTAGTTAAGCATTTGTTCATGTCCCATATGTCAATACAATGTCAACAATTTAACATCAACTTATGATTACTTCATTCTTATACCAGAATATCCCTTGTGGAAAATATGTACACTTTAGCTTTAAGAGTACTTATTATGGAAATAATATACTTTGAACAAATATCCTTAAGTGGGAACTGAAGGTAATGTTTGCAGACACTTAATTCCAACTGCATGAAAATGTCTAATACTTTGAATTTCTATTTAATGACATTAGTTGAACTTCAGAGTGCTTTTTTGACCCACTTAAGCAGTTGTTAATTACATCTTTATGTAAATACGTGAATATGTCCTTTCATAATTACTTTTACTGTCTTTAAAATATGGTTGAAGTGTACCTCTAAATGTACTGACAAGCATTTATGGTAAACTAAAATATACATTAATGTAATTTCTAATGTAACTTGTATGTTATATATTTAAATATATTTGTCATCACACATTTGCAATGATGAATGTTGCAATTTAGCACATTTAAAATATAATAATAATAATAATAATAATAATAATAATAATAATAATAATAATAATAATAATAATAATAATAATAATAATAATAATAATAATAATAATAATAATAATAATAATAATAATAATAATAATAATAATAATAATAATAATAATAATACTTCATTACATTTATATAGCACTTTTCTACTTCAAAGTACAAATCATTGACAAAAGATGAAAACAACAATAAGTAAAACTTGACAGCATTATAAAGTGCACTTTTAAACATACTTAAGTATCATGAATGTCTACTCTATTTAAGTACACTTTTATTTCATTAATATTATATTATTTGCAATTGCATTTTTAAAGGATTTACTATTAAGATTGGTAGTGGACTACAAGTGTACATTCAATACAGTTAAGCACACTTCTTTTTCGCAAGGGATGTTAACTCAAAAGTGACATTTGCTTCAGTACTGTAAGTTTAGCACAGCATACAATCTTTTTTTAATCTTAAATGTTAAAAATGAATTATAGTAATGCACTTTAAATATGAGACAACCCAAGTACATATTATAATATCAGCAGATTCAGTTGATGTGGGCCAAAAGCGTCCCACCTGATTTCAGCACCCCTGCAAAGGAGTGGAAAGTATAGCACGTCTTGGCTAAATTTTAAAGTGCAGCATAGGGAAGAACGAATGTGATGAGTGGCAAAATGCAGGACAGACGACTTCTGCATGTCATGGAAAGAAAATCAGAAAATACTGCTGTTAAAGCAGAAACAAGTGTTGACTGAGTGTGGGGATATGGTTGCCAAAAATGCACATATGGTAGAGCGGTCGTGGTCAGATAACCCACGGCTAGATGAGCTAAAAACTGTGTAGCGTGGCTGTACATATGGTGGAGAGCAGTGGGTGCTCTCTGACTGAAGGGAACGGCTCATTAGCTGGAGGACTTTTTGGGTGAGAGGTGCATTCTTTAGTCGTGACTGCATGGAAATTCATAAACACAAATGAATGAGAGTGTAAAAGGCATGGAAATAAACAATGCTAAATAGCAAAAAATCACTCAAATTATGTTTTATGGATAAATCCGACAACATTCAGTGAGGCTTATGATTAAAATGAGGAGAAAAAGCAGAAAACAGGTCTTATTGTTTTACATAATACTGCCTAAAGCTAAATGTATTAGATTTTAGTTTACAAAAATCTTGATTATGAGTCACTAAAACACTTTTTGCAGTGTGATGGTGAATGATCTGGACATTTTCAGTCCAGACAAGATGATTCACCGAGTGCAGTATGTGAAGTGAATAGACTTGTGAAATAGCAAGCCTTGTGATGGCAGGCTCAGGGCAGAGGAAGTGTTCACAGATAAACAGCCGTCAGCCTGAGGTGCTGTGTCCTCCATTCATCATGATGTCCATGAACAGAGACGCCTCCTCTAATGAGCACCTCTTGCGGCATGGCTGACTTCCTCTCGCAGGCTGTTGGATGGAGTGCATCTAAGAGATGTGATGCAGGGATGAAGCTTTTGTCATGATTAATCACCTTCAGCTAACAGGAACCTACGGTTCACTACCTTTATTCTGCTTAACAGCGTTTGCCAACAAGGCTCTATTGGCACTACTAATCTTTCGCCAAATGCAGTACACAGATCAGTCACCCAGGTGAACTGCATAATATGCTATGTTAAAAAAAAAATCATATCCAAGCTTAAAAAGCAGAAATTACCATATGAAATTTGTTTGGAATTTTGCAGATTCCAGCTGAAATTAACACTAGAGATACTAAAGCACCAACAACTTGTAGCCCTTTCCACACAAATTATGATTACAGGGGCAGAGTATCTATTAATAAAGACTTATTTTTGCACAATTCCTTGCACTATTTTATGACCTCAAAACACTTTATCATTGTGTATGATTTGACATTTACATCCATATATATGGCTTTTCTGATGTAGTAAACTTGCTCGGTAGCACACCTGTTGCAGCATTGCTCAAAGACTTGTAGACACAAGCTAAAATGTCATGGATGCCTCAGCAAACGCACTTTTATCTCATGTTTGCTTTTGTTTTTGTTTTAGTTTTGTTGGGTTTAGTGTAGGTAGTATGTTATTTTTTTAGTGCCACTCTCCGTACATATTATTTCTGAACTGCAACAATACGCACAACAACCAACCAAACATTAACAGATTCATGCTGATATATTTAGGATAAATCTGAATGCGCCACTCACTTGACATTTAACTTTTAAAGTGTCTTTTAACTTTTAAAAATGAAGCGTGCAAGAAGCAACATAATATAATTTTGCCACAGGCACAGTTTTCCAATAAGCCTGGGTCGTAGCATTTATATCTTTCATTCCATGCATATACAAATTTTATTCTACATCTTTTACAATGTCAAGAGAATGAAAGTGATGTTTTTGAGAGTGTGCATGTGTAAATGTGCTCTAGTACCCTGGGGAAACCCGTGATAGAATTAAACATCTTAAATTAAAGCAAACAATAGAGAACAAAAACAGTGAAGTAGACCTCAGATGCCATATTTGTTATTTGCAGCACTAATCTGACATTCATTGTATGTGAAACGCACACTCGTCTGACAACAATGGCGTGAGTTTTGTGGGGGGTATATGTTTGTATGACCAATGGCAGATGGGAGGAGTGTTTGGGAAACATTATTTTTACAATTAAATTACAATTAACATAAATTACTCTACGTTCAACAGGCATAACAACATTTTGTGAGGTAAGTGAGGACAATGTTTATTGCTTTCAAACCTAAGAAACAAAAGAAGCTTAGACTATTTACACTGCCAGCTGTGTTAAACTTTACCTTTATGGCTAATGCTTCTTTTTCATACTCACATTAGCTGTATTGAAAGCCTTTGTGTTGCTTTACCCACAAACATGTTTTACAAACACTGAAAATAGCATTAGCCTGATCCGATTTTTAAAAAAAAGAAGAAAAAAAAGCCAGATGGGCATGTTTTTGTTCCAAGGCACACAGCAAAATGTTGGCTTGAATATTTGGTATCATAGATCCCCTCAGATAGATATTGGCCAAATGGAAGGAACATCAGCCAATTGCAGATGACATATTTAGCATGGAAATTGGCTGCTTCCAATCTATAACTAATCAATCTGTCTACCCAGCCAACCCCCTATCTAGTTAACAAGTGTGTACCTATGCCAAGATAAACAGCATATACATTTTCTGATTATGTTTATGGACATGTCTTCCTGTAATCATTGCAGCTCATGCAATCATACTTGGATTCTTTTCAGTGCTTTCAGAGAGATCGTAGTTCAGCTGTGCAAGTAACCTCAGAGTAGATGCAACCCAGATTCAAACAGCTTTCAGAAGCTTCAGTCTCAGAGATCAATATAAAGAAGTCACATGAATTCAGGTTCCCATTCAGTCAGTCACGTTCAACGTTACGTCAGTGACTGACGAATTGGGATCTCGCCCGAGAGCCCAATCACCTTCGAGTGTTAACTAAACAAGCCAATGACAGTTGGCGTGCGTGCTTCGCCACGCGCACCCCGCCCCGCAGCGCGGGTATAAAAGGAGAGCGCGTGCAAACGCACATCAGCTTTTCGCTTCGGAGCCGAGCCTTCTACAGGACGAATCTCCAGCGCTCCTCACCGCTTTGGCCTCGGTCAAGAGGGTAGGGGACCTGCAGGCATTCTCGGTCGACGATTCGTGCCTAGAATTCGGGACGGGTAACCCTCACGTTGTCCTGAGACCCCGGATAACCTAGACGTTACCTGGTCTGCTCAATGGAGGTTTCTTTGTCACAGTATGTTTTCAGTAAATTGCCAACACTTTCACCAGTCCTTACTTGAGTGAGATCAGAGATCTGGAAGCCTGCTAAGTACAGCATTTGTTCCAGAGGTGTATAACCATCTAAAGGTAAGGTTTACTGCATTATCCGAGTGCTCCAGATTTTCAATGTAACATTAACTTCAAAACAAAAAAAAATGGCGTGGTTTTACACGCTTGTTTTACACGTCCATGCAGCATATCTAAAGAGAGAATACTAATTATGCATTGTTTACCGTAAACACCAGATAGGTCGAAACATTAGCACAACTACATTCTATGTATGTCTCCAATCCAGGAAATCTGGCCTAATTTCTTTCACAGACTCTGGAGGTGCTATTGATTTTTGTATCTCCAGAGTGCTAAACCCAGTATAAGTAGAGCAGAATTCATCAAAGTGCATCTCACAAAGACAGCTTTGAAGATGCGCTTGGTTGCTTCTTTGTTATCTATTTACCTTTTATATCTATTACCTATTTTTATGAACAGTATGGATATACCGAACAAAGAAATTCCTCAGACAACCCCCCATCACCATTCCGAGCACGCAGCAGCATTATGGAGGTGGACGTCCCGTGAGAATACAACAAGACGCCATCCAATAAAGACGATTATAGGTTCTAGCCTGTGCACCCAAGTGTTTCCAATGAAATAACCACCTCTTGCAAAAGTCATTAAAATTTAAACCATCCTTTCTTAGGGATATCACCATACAGCATATATTACCCGCCGAATGAGTAGAAAACAATCTCTACCTTGACGTTGTGCATTAGGCTCACATTGGAGTGAAAAGTGTGCCTAACGCCTAGGATTGTGTGTGTGGGTCAGTAGCGTGAGAGTGTGAATGTGTGTTTGCAGTGGAGAGAGAGTGATAGAGAGAGGGATTTCTGGGTACACACTGCTGGGTACACATTTCAAATGGTGACTGTAAGCTGCCTTGAGAGGGAGTGGGATAATGTTACACATATTTTTGTAGGCTCTATTTTTGGCTGATATTCAATGGTTGATGAAACATTCATGGGGAAACACCATTGGCCAATGAGAGAAAATCTTTATCTAAGCACTTTGGGTCTTTATAGTGTGTGACGCCTCACACCAATAAATGGAGAACTGCTGTTATTTGCATGGAATTGATTTTATTCGCTATTTCCTTGAAAATCACAGTAGTAGTGCTGGGAATCAGGAACTATTTTTATGACATTTGGTTCTTGATTTGTATTTATTTATTTATTTGCAGAATGTGCACTGTCATTTAAAAGTTTGATTTTTTTAAAGAAATTAATACTTTTACAAATAAATACATTATAATGATCAAAAGTGACAGTAAAGGCGTTTATAATTTAACATTTATAATGTTAAATATTTCTGTTTACATAAATGCTATTCTTTTGAGCCTTCTATTCATCAAAGAATCATGAAAAAAGTATTATGGTTTCCCCAAAATATTAAGCAGTACAACTGAAAGCATTAATAATAATAAGAAATGTTTCTTGAGTGGCAAATCAGCATATTAGAATGATTTCTGAAGGATCATGTGACTCTGAAGACTGGCGTAATGATGCTGAAAATGTAGCTTTGCATCACAGGAATGAATTACATTTTAAAATATATTCAAATCGACAACAGTTATTTAAAATTGTAATAATATTTCACAATATTCCTGTTTTTACTCCATTTTTGATCAAATAAATGCAGCCTTGGAGAGCATAAGAGACTTTTTTCAAAACCTTACAGACCCCAGAATTTTAAATGGAACACAGTACAGCAGCAGTTTGTACAAAAATACTATACTTGACATATACATTAAACAAAAACAATATTACTTTTTGGTAGCATTAAGTCTTTGTGAGTCTGTTTGACCAGTTTATTTAAAAAAATGCCTCATTACAGCAAATTATTCACAAAATGGTGCACAATGGTCTCTCTCTGCGTTTGTTGTTGTGTGCAGGCAGCAGGGACAGTGCAATAGAAAGATGTGTTGTCTGTTTATTGTCTTTTATTATTTCAGTGCACCCATTCTTTCTCTCTTGTCACATTCAATTCAGGCACAAGCTCACAACTGGGCTGACACAGTTTATTTTGCTGTGGTGCTGTAGCTTCGGTAGTGGCAAAAGTGAACACTGTCAGATAATTTTACTTGTAGAGACGAAGGAAGATGTTCAAGAATGGTTAATGAAACCCAATGTCATGAAAATCATTTGGTTCCAGCATTTCTTTTATTCCCAATCTGAGCGCATTTGAATAAATCCTAGATATAGTTCCCATCTGTACGATCATAATGTGGAAAAAGCGAGTGACACTTCAACAATGAGTTTTCATTTAGCACGAGGCTTGATGCTTCAGGAGTGAAATTACAAAGGCAGTGAGGTCTGATCCTCAAGCTTTCACCCTCTGAATGCCTGAGATCTTCATTGCATTGGAAAACACACTCGGTAGTCCTCAGGTGCCGCTGCTGCTCTTTCATGCTTGAGGGAAAACTGAGCGAGTGTGTCCCCATAAATAGTTTGAGGTAGATTGGACAGCGAGGGAGGTTTGCTCATGTTTCATTTATGAAGCTCCAACATGTTTTTTCTCTGTTGGTGTTCCTACCTGTGACCTTGTCATCAAAAATAAGAAATGTAAATAAAATAAATAAATAAAAAAGGACTGACCAGTCGGACCAATTAAGATTCAAGCCTTCCAAGGAGGCTCGTGCTTGTTGCTTAGCAACCTGTTAAATTCCCAGTTGAGAAGGTGTCATATCCATCGCAGGTACATGTGTACATCAGCATTTATGTGCTGATCTCTTCCTTTCATTGATGCTCTCCTCACACGGATCTGCCAAAATCAAAGACGATTTAATTCCCCCATCATTAAAATACAACATTTACTACTAATTGATCCACAGAAGAGCGAGGTGACGGTAAAGTCGATGTGAATTGGTATTCTCAATCCATTTTACTACAGTAATGTGACATTTTCATCTGAGACTGGATCTTCAAAACGACAAAATGTAGGATGGGAATTAACTGGATGGTGGAAAGTCCAAACTAAGCAAGACTGTATGTAAGTTTGCTAAAACAATAGCTGTGTCCAAAATGACATATTATACACTATGCACCAATATATGCACTGTGTACTCAACTGTCTAATGTATGAATTTTATAAAATAATTTTGTCATCCAGCACTGGGGTCTAAGGAAAGCTGAGACAGTTGAGTGTGTGAAGTGTCCAACTCAGACTACTCTCAGTATTTATACTACAAAATGACAAAATACTGCACAATTATGTGAAATGGGACACCCCCAATGACTTAATTTATATATAATAGCTTTTTTAACAACTATCCAAAAGCCTGCACAGCTTAAGTGACGCAACAAAAGCGGTTTCAGGTGAAAGTTATTACATTTTGATTGAAGATTAAGATGACAAGCATTTTTTTCCCTGTGAAATAATGTTTAGTGATGAATCATCCACAATATGACCTAGAAAAAGCATTAGGAAAGTAAGGTCCATTTGAATTCCAGATGACATTAATGTGTCTTTAATTTTATTATTTGTTATAACAGGTAGAAGTGATTCATAAGGACTTATTTACTTTAAAGAAACTTTCATGTCTCACAGAGCTTACTTTTACAAATAGCCTCACAGACATAATTATATTCGGGTTCAAGTGACTTATCGATTTTGCTCTACCTATTGTCAGAAAGAGAATAAGTTCATAAGTCCAGATTAAAAGGCTGTAGGAATTGGCGGTATGATTTTTTTATAACCTCAATTATAAAAATGTAGGTTATATAACCTCATTTGCAGTTGAATATGAGTAGTTCAGCCATGAAAGTCTACTTGCATTCTAATTGGTTCCTTCAATTCAATGTTCTCAACCAATCGGATTCACATACTCAGTACCGTTTACCTTTATAACCAGAATACTGTGTCTGCACGCTATGCGTGTCCACCGCCCCTCCAGCACCTCTCCTGCCTAGATCTGCTACGGTGAGCTTCCTCTCTCTAGCAGCAGCAGCATGTTTCCTTTTAATTTTAGGATCCGAGCATTTAGCAGAAGCAAGTCTACTTGCTCTGCAGCAGCAGCAGCAGCCGCGTAGCAGATCTAGTCTGCCAAGACCAAACATATGCACATTCTATTATTTACATTAATAAAGATTTTGCAATCTATCCCAAGAGTTGTCATGACTGAACTATACGTTTTATAATGTTAATTTCACGGTTTTAACTCATGTTACATAATAATATTTTATTCCATCTTTTGAGTTGCATCCATAAAAGAAAAAAAAAGAAAAATAATCAGATGAGCTGAAGAACTTTTATTTTAGGTATAATTTATATATAAATAAACAAAAAAATCTACAGTATATAAATAACAAACTATATATATATATATATATATATATAATAATTCCATGAATTTAAACCAAAAATAACTATATTTTAAACCATATTTCATATCGTAACTATATATGTATATTACTATATATAAACTATTTTTAATAAACTTTTGACTTTAAATTGTATTATTTAAAATACATAGTTCTGTCAGGAATCTCTAGATGGCACAGGCCGATATGTTCTAATTCAATCCAATATAATCACATCGTTATTAACATGGTGCAGCTGATTAGTTTTTTTTTTCACATCAGCAGCCAATAAGCTTGTTGCTCAACATTCAAATACTCGGCTAGTGCTTGCTGTAGCTGCAGAAACCCTCCCCCTTCCCCAGCACCACCTGTATAGGTCTGCTATGGGGTAATTTCATGTATGTTATATATGGGGGTTATTTGTGCAGTAGCAGTATTTATTACATGCTCACAGCAGCATGTCTATATATAATCTTTAGATTTTATATATATATAGTTTTTTGATTATTTTTAGTTGAATTTACACCAAATATAACTATATTGTTAACTATTATCCTGCTTTAAAATGACTTACCGGTCACCACCAAAAAACACACTTGACATGAAGGACTCATTGGTCTGACAAGCGGGCATGTCATCAAGGATCAGGACATGGGTTAACTGAAGTGGTGCAGTGTTACAAATGTCAAGTGTAAAGCTTTGTTCCTAACGCACAATTCAATGTGTGTGCCAAGCCCCCATGCCAGTCTCCAGGCCTGAGCAATTGTTCCTCTCTGTGATAAAGAGAGAAACTCTAGAGCTTCAATCTAATGATGACTCGCTTTTCAGGTTAGATCTATCCCTGAAGCAATCTAGGCATGGGCGTTGCTAGGCCACTTTTAGGGGGGCTATAGCCCCCCTAAAATGACTACTCAGCCCCCCTAAAAATTTTGCGATCAGCTCCATAAACTGTACATGAATTTGTGACCGCCTCAGTCCCCTTTAAATTTCATATGAAAACAGCGGCAGACTTCGGCTCCTCCCCGTCTTTCAGCGCTTTCTTCAATAAGCTGACCGCGGCGGCGCAGAGCGAGAAACAGAGGGCAAGGTGTGTGTTTATAGATAGATTGTTATAATATCTGCAACTGTACAGTTCTTTGTCATAAATACAGTTTACAAAATATCATGGGGGAGCAATCGGTTCCCCATCTACTGTAAAATTTAGCTGCGTTTCCTCATCCCACTACAGCTGTTTCCTCCAGCAAAAATGAAACCGCATACTTTATGAAACGATCACATTGCCATTTGCATTTGGAAATTTTACTTTCAATATAATACATATTACAGTGCATGTGCAAAGAGGTTTGCATACTTGAGCTAAAGAAAGAGGGTTGTACTAGAAAAGTAAACAGTCAAATTTTGTGTTTGTAACTACAGTAAACAGGTGTGTGTGTGTGTGAGATCAGGAAGGCTTATTCAGTACTAAAATGTTATACCTATCTAAGCAATACAGTGGAATACTGCAATAAGTTTAGTAAACCATCCCTATTAGTCAAAAAATGTTTTATTTATATATTTTTTTATTATTATTATTATTATTACCCTCATTGGGGGCTGAGCCCCCCTAAAATGAAAATCATAGAATCTCCCCTGAATCTAGGTAAGAGAAATGGAACAGAGATGGGATTTCAGTTGTGAGGTGTACCCTGCTCCAACAGTATCTGTGCTGACGTTGTTTCATTAGAGCGTTCAATGCAAAAGGCTGTCTGTGTTTACCGAGGCTATAGCCAGAGACTCTCCTCTGTTCAGTCAGCAGTTCAGCTGGAAGAGAAAGCACACAGACTGTCTGCTTACTGGCCATTAATGTCTAGAGGAATCGCATCATCCAGCATGAAGCTCAGAGCTGTGGAGCTGTGGGCTCTTCACAGACCTGTCTTCATCATCTCCCATCACCTGCAGCATTGCGGAGGTTGATGAGGAGTTAGGCAGGGGTTGAATTGGGATTTTGGAGGTGGAAGAGCACTAAAATCTAGTTATCTGGCTGAGATATGACATAACCAGTTGCCTCAGTGTCAGAGCACTGACTCAAATTAAGTATACTGTTTATGATTTTTATTATATTTTTTACATTTTATAAAGTTTTTCTGAGCATGTTCATGACCATTCAAAAGCTTGGGTTGGTAATAAGTCATAAGTGCTCACCAAGTCTGCACTTATTTAATCAAAAATACAGTAAAAACAGTAATATTCTAAAATATTATTACAATTAAAAATAACTATTTCCTATTTGAATATATTTTAAAATGTAATTTATTCCTGTGATGTAAAGCTGAATTTCAGCATCATTACTCCAGTCTTCAGTTTCACATGATCCTTCAGAAATCAGATTTGCTGCTCATGAAACATTTCTTAATACTATCAATGTAGAAAACAGTGCTGCTTCATATTTATGTGGAAACCACAACAGGTTTTTCAGGATTCTTTGACATATAGAAAGAGCATTTATTTGAAATAAAAATATTTTGAAACATTATAAATGTCTTTTTTGTCACTTTTGATCAATTGAATGCATCCTTGCTGAATAAAAGTATTCATTTGTTTTAAATATATATATATATATATATATATATATATATATATATATGTGTCAAAGACGAAAAAGGGTTTAAGCATAAAAACAATAAGTGTAATACTGCTTTAAATTGTTGTTGATTTTCCCCCCAAATTTTAAAAGCAATTCTGTTTAATTTAATTGCAATTTTGTTTTTGTTTTTCTGAGCAAAAAATAAATATCATAAATTTTCCCGATTTACAGAAGAGTAAATGTCACTAAAATGTCATTCGGTGTAACAATCTTGTCAGGCATATTTACAACAAAAATCAATTTATGACATATTAAAAGACTAATTACTTTCACCCCAAATACTAATTAGTTGTAATTTTAATTTTTTTTAATTTGCCACTATCCTAGGTTTTGCCCATTTGTCAGTAAGAATTATTTACTCATTTAAAACTCAATCAAATTTAATATGCCCCCTTATTCTTTTATATATTTTACTATGTACACGTCAGAATAAGCATGTTGTTTGAATTTTTACATAAATATTGTGTTACACTGAATGACAATGTAACATTATTTCAACCAAATTTTGACATTTTATTCTCCAAAAAGTTATTTGAAACCTTAAAAGTATACACTTTACTTACGTACATTTAATGTGCATTCTATGGACATAAAATCACTTTTGTAAATTTCTTTTGATGCGGACATCTTAATGTCTTTGACCCATATATTACTGACACAAAAAATGTTATCGTTGATTTATGCATATGTTACAAGCTGATGGTGCGCACATGTCAGTGGTCCAGCTCTTCTTATATCGCCATTGTCTCCCCTCCCCCGCCTTTCCAAGCCTTTGTCCTTGAACAGGACAGAGACAGAGGAGATGAAAGCCATCTTTGAAAGGATGGTTCGTATCTTAGGATATCAGTTGTAGCGAATTTAGCTCAACGACAGGAAATATGAATAATTAACCATAACTAGTTATAATTAACTATTCCTATTTTAGATCCACTGTAGATATTTAGCTGACCACTCAGGGTCAACCGTCTTGTCAATTCTAAGAACGTTAATTTCCTGGTTAAAGGAAATAACTTTCTTACTGTACAATTCTATAAGTTTGTAACATAAATCTGCATGATTATTGACTAATTAAAGAGTGTTAACCCCTAATTGTTAAAGCTATTTGGTAGCTTAGCCTAAAATGAAACTATGCTAAGTCGTGTTAGCTTAGCTGCTTCAAATGGTTTGTTTACAAACATGGCGTGTTGTGCTATGTGACGTTAGCACTTCCTGTGACACGTTGTTGTCACGGTAACCAATGCATGCCCGTGTAATTAATGCAGTTTAATGTCTGTCTATGTTAAACAGTCATAGTTTTAGAACGTGGTGCTTTCAGCCTTCAAGACTTGTTTAAAGAATTACAAAACGTGTTTACTGTAAGTTAAAACCGGTTTAAACATATATGTAGTTATGTTTGCCTCACATATGAGTACTAAAGTACAGTATTACACCTTTAATTTCACTCAGCGAGTGAAACACAGTAATGACCACCAGGTTGCTCGGCTTATATATATGCAGTCAAAGTGTAGATGAATTGCTTCAATCTAATTATAAACTATAAGGCCTTTATGCTGTAGAAAGGGGAGCAGCGCTCACATCTACCTTGATATAACTGTACTGAGATTTCTTCTTCAAAGAAACAATTTAAACAATACTGCAATTTTGTGATTTCTTCACTAAAGCATATTACATTATGGTACAGTTTGGACATGCCGCTGAGCTGAGATTCAGACTTACGCTTTGTCAGGACAGATTTATGCTTTAATACTGAAATTAGGGTTTCTTTGCTAAAATCAGATTAACCTTACACCGATGCCATTAAGCATGAAATACATAAAGACTCTACCAATTATAATAGCGGTACCAATTCAAACCCCCACTTTATCTGCATCTCAACAAGCCAGCAAATAGGGACACAACAGGGCATCTGAAGTCAATCCTATTTTAACCTGGGCTATCACGCACACACTTTTAAGTTGCCAGTGTTTAAACTCATAACTTTCGTTTTATCACGCCCGCATTCTCTCCACCAATCTGTAGCGAATTTAGCTCATGGGGAAATATGAATAATTAACCATAACTAGTTATAATTAACTATTCATATTTTAGATCCACTGTAGATATTTAGCTGACCACTCAGGGTCAACTGTCTTGTCAATTCTAAGACGTTAATTTCCTGGTTAAGGGAAATAACTTTCTTACTGTACAATTCTATAAGTTTGTAACGTAAATCTGCATGATTATTGACTCCGGTTATGAGTAAACAATGAACACGTCAAGTGTGATACAAGTAAGGTTTTATTAACTACATAAACACTTAAACTAGTCTAACATACTACATAAACACATTAAGCCGGTCTAACATACACATACACACACACACACATACAGTTGGTATAGGAAAGGGTTAAAGTTTAACTCAGCATAGAAAGAGGCATAAAGAATGGATTTTATGGAACACTTTGCATGTATATTCAACAGATCAAAGCCTTCAGGGATACGTCAGATTCTGAGTTCAAACACACCTTTGTAAAAAGGTGTAACTGATACTTAATGTATCAATTAATAAGACTAAGTTTGATACTTAGCGAGTCTCGGCGGTCTGAAAGAGATTCCTGATGCAAATCTTAAAGCTTCCCGTAGATCTTTGCTGAATTCGGGTCGATGAGAAGAACCAGTTTGAGTCAGTGTTACTTGATGAATGGAAAGGACTAGGCCGAAGAAAGGCCTGGCACAGATGCTTTGTATCCTGAAGCGTTTTTCTCACATCATCTTTGCTTCTGACTGAATCACCGACTGGGGCGGGTCCCTGGAGCCGGGCCTTTAAGGTCGGAGAAGATCTCCGCCTTTCAAGATGGGCTTGTCCAATGAGCAAAATGGAATTTCCGAGCGGGAGGTGGCAATTGCTGGAGGGTTTACGACCCTTTGTTCTCTAAGCATGGTAATTTGCAAATGGACTTAAATCGAAATTATTAACGATTCTCAGGGCCCTAATATATATTGCCTATGTACCACCATATAATATACACGCTTGTTTCGATCATAAGAAGGCAAATTCATAGATACTAAACAAGGTAAGATTACATATAGTGAAAAGGGAGGATCAAGAATGGGTCCCCTCACAAGCATACTAAAATAGTCTAAGAATATCACAGACAAAATACACAATGACAATAATATACTCAATGGCCTGAAGAAATATGTGTGTTCATTCAAATAACGGTTTTTCTATGAATTAACTAGAACACAGTCCATTTCTACTCTGCTTTTCCTTGGGACAAGAGTGGGCTATCCTTCTCACATTCCTGGGGGGTCATAAAACCAGTGATATCATGATTAGTTGTCATGGTGACCAGAGCGCCTGGTGTTCAGCAGACATCCTGGCATCCAGTTAATTGAGTGAGGGGACTGTGACGATTTGTTAACCTAATGAATAATTGATTTGTTAAATCAAATTAAAATTAGTGTGTCAGATTGGTCGAGACGCTACACAGTGCAATCATGCAGTGGCTGTCCATTGATTTGTTGAATATGTCAAATATCTAAATCATTTCAGAAAATGAGAGCTTTACATACAGCAATCATTTGAATATCATTCTACCGGTAAATCTGTTCAAATGTAGTTTTTTTAAGGGTAAATAATTAAATAAAATCAGTGTAATTCCCAAGAGACAATTGGCTTTATACAGAATGAGTCCAGGTGTGTAGGACTGAAACAATATGTTTGTGACACCATCTAACATCTGAATTGTTCACGTATCCTAATCACACCAAATGGCATTGGTGGAGAATTAAATTCATGTTGCTTAATTTTGTCATTATTTTCGCCATTATTGCAAATACACTGTGAATACATCAACCAGCACTAACAGCATGAACTTACTTTTTCACTTTGTGTTGTAACTTCCAGATCAGCTCAAACCAGATTATTTGAATTGTGTTGCAAGCTCTAAAACCTGGAGTAAAACCAAGACCTAATGTAGAACATGGCAATGGCACAATCTGATACTCTCCGCCTGGAGAGATGCTATCTTATTCAATCTATGCATGTCCAGTGATGCAGTGCAAGGTCAGGACAGTGGCTGCCACAACACAAGCGAGGAGGACTTCATATTGCAAATGAAGCTGGAGAAAAGAAACACATAACAACAAACTAAATACAAACTACCAATCCATAATACATATAATGCTTCCTCCAGTGAAAAAGTTCATTTGGACTGTTTTTGCTTGTAAACAGTGTTTGATCTGTGCATATTTCTCTCCTGATTCAGACTAGACTACTTTTTTACTGGAGGAAGCAATATTATGAATAGAGGACTGATATTTTAGCAACGATTTAAAAATAAAAACGTTTTGATGGATTTGTTTCTTACAAACATGCAGTTTTTTGCTTCACAAGAGATTAATTGATGGACTGGAGTCTCATTCTGACGGCACCCATTCACTGCAGAGGATCCATTGGTGATCAAGTGATGTAATGCTACATTTCTCCAAATCTGTTCTGAGGAAGAAACAAACTCATCTACATCTTCTATGGCCTGAGCTTAGCTTTCTAATCCATATAACACATAGAGTAACCAACTATGTTTCTAAACTAGATAAACTAGATAAAATAAATATAATTAAAAAAAGTCCAAGTTCTCAGTCAAAAGGAAACCTAACTTCAAACTGAACACAGTAATATAATGTTATGACAGAAAAGACCTAGCCAGCACTGGTTTCACAGAACCATTTGAGCAAAAAATACAGTAAAAATACTTTTTACAGTGATACAAAAAAGTCTAAAAATAATTTTCTCAGCTGTGTAGAAGCAGAGCCGTACTGAGTGTGTTTTTTCCTTTCACAGCCCTCTTGCAGTAAAGCATGCAGAATGAAAGGATTGATTAACCAAATGATAGAGACACACACAGAAAAGACCATTAACTCCCATTCCTGAAGGCTTCTGCATCACTGCCCACTGCACTATTTGCAGGCAGAGGTTTGTGTGTGTGAATAACAATCTGTCTCTGGCCACAGGCTGGTAATGGGGAGACAGACGGTCTGTTCCTTTTCCATAGCACCCCTGTCAGTTAGAGACCTAGCAAATGCACCTCTCAAGGCAAAGTAACATAGATGAAGTCACGCAGCACCCTGTCCTGAAAAAAAGAAATCCAGTGCAGTTGCCAAAAATCTTCACTTTTTAACCGACATGAAAACCCAAGGGAGATGAGGAAAGAATCATCCATTTTAAAAGCCAGACCCTGCCGTTCAGCAATCAACGAGAATAAAATAACTGTAAAGGCCATGGACAATTAACTTTAGCACTTAAAATGTGTAATTACAACCAAAGCTAGTTGAATAGAAGGCAAATACAGTCATTCACGGTTAATTATTGTAAACAGCTCTGTTTAAAAAGAAACACATTTCTCTATTTCAGCTCATTGGAGTTTAATTAGTATAGCTGTCTATATACCTTGGTTCGTCAATGGATTTAATTCAGAATCCAGATTTTACAAGGTAAAACTAAACAAAAATGTCCTCAAAATCAAACAAAAATTTGCCATTTTGATTTCTAAAAGTTTCATCTTGGCAGTCAATAATTCATTGCACATTATTGCAAAAAGTCTTTCTACTTCAAAATGTCAAGTTTTAATTCAACATGTTACTCTTGTGTCTTTGTAATGAATAGTGAAATGTACTAGCAAATTCTGAGTGAAAATATTTTCTACACCAAATTGTGTCTCAAACCAGCAAAACAACAGATCTGCGAGCCATTTTGGGTTGCGACCCACCAGATTGTCTCTCAGTGAGGGGGCTCCTCGTGTCCTATACTAACCCAGCAATGTTTATTCAGAGATCTGAGAGGCAGCAAATTGCATTTTCTGCTCGCTTTATTCCATGGATCTCCATATAAATTCAATTATAACTTGATTTATTGCCAAGCCTTTCTTTGGGGCTCACAGCCCCCTCCGAAGGATAACGCCACTTTTTGTGGCAGAAAAGCCATCCCAGAAAAACATCCTAACATCAAAGGAGGATTTTATAACTGCTGCTTTGAGATGCAGAGAGATACAGTGGCTTCAGATGGTGAGTGTGACCAAAGCCATTCAGACACGGCACATTGGGCCAATTACAGTCTTGTCAACAGCAGTCATGATCATGTGTTAAAGTACAGGGGGTCTAGATGAGATAATTCTAATAACGGCTAGTATTGCTAAACTGAGGAGACAGCTGCACAGGGGCCAGCCCAGGAAAAGCATGCCTTGCAGAATAGCATCAACGTCACAGTGTCCTAAATCTGTAAGGGAAAGTGTGACATAAAATATGAGAGAAGGAATGATTTAGCAGTTAGTCTTTAAATACACAATTAAAGGAATAGTTCACCCAAACATGAACATTTGCTGAAAATGTACTCACCCTCAGGCCATAAAAGATGTAGATGAGTTTGTTTGTTCATCAGAACAGATTTGGAGAAATTTAGCATTATGTCACTTGCTCATCAATGGACTCTCTGCAGTGAATGGGTGCCGTCAGAATGAGAGTCCAAACAGCTGATAAAAACATCACAATAATCCACAAGTAATCCACACAACTTCAGTGAAAAGCTGTGTGTTTGTAAGAAACAAATTCACCATTAAGACATTTATATTCAGTACATTGTTTCCAGTTCAAATATAAAAACAATATACATAATATTGTTTTCTCCAGTGAAAAGGTTGTCTTGTCTGAATCAGGAGAGAAATATGCACAGATCAAGCACCGTTTACAAGTGAAAACAGTCCAAAACAGTTCTAAACAAATATATTTGATGTGAGAGGACAACACAGGATGTACTTTTTCACTGGAGGAAGTGTTATAATGGATTATGGATTTTGGCCAGAAGTGATTATTTAAGCTTAAAACGCCTTAATGATGTGTTTGTTTATTACAAACACACAGCTTTTCACTTCACAAGACATTAACTGATGGACTGGAGTGATTACTTGTGGATTATTGTGATGTTTTTAGCAGCTGTTTGGACTCTCATTCTGACGGCACCCATTCACTGCAGAGGATCCATTGGTGAGCAAGTGATGTAATGCTACATTCCTCCAAATCTGTTCTGATGAACAAACAAACTCATCTACTTCTTGGATGACCTGAGGGTGAGTACATTTTCAGCAAATTTTCATTTTTGTGTGAACTATTCCTCTAAAGAGATTGCGTGTCTGCATCCAGAGTGTCTTTGAATCAACAGCAGACCTATTAAGAATATAGCAGCACAGACACCTGGTCACTCCAGTTTTACGCAACTGATCTCTACAATTTGTTTTATTTGGAGGTTCACAAAGCGCTACAAGTAACGTTTAATGAGAAAACCGCCAGTAGAAGAAATATCTGCATTTGTGCCTAATTGGACAATCTTGATCGATGGAAAAAAACAAGAGTTTTTTTTTTGTGCAATACTGGACAGCAGTGAGACCTTTTACTCTCACAGATGATTCAAAGATTTTAAAAGCAGACTCTGTGGAAAGTATTGGACCAAACTACAATGCCAATCCAGTTACAGAGGATAATTTAATTTGAGAGGGAAAAGATTGTTTTGCCATTCTTTTGTAGTATGACTGCATTTGTAAACCATATGAGTGCATGAGGGAATGTTTCCAGGACTCTCTAAAGCTTTGCAATAGCTTTCAAATCTTAATTGTAGTATTGGCATAATGCTATTAAAACATTGTTTCATTTTCATGAATCTGCCAATACAGATGGGAATGCTTATTTCTAATTACCATTAATTAAGTGCAGAGAAACATCTGCAACATTTTTCAAATAAGAGCAACTACATACAGAGGTGCAATAAATTAATAAATAAATGTAACACCTATATTTATATTTATCTGATATTTCTATCAGAGTCTAATTCCACAACTAATGCATTTAAATCAGTGCATTTCTCTCTCTCTAAACAGCACCTTTGAAAGAAAAGCAGCAGCAATAAAAATGCTGTGTCTATAATCAGATTGCTTATAGTACGCTTGTTACATCTCCATCTCCCTCTAGAGATCCATCTTGTTTGAGTTTGAACAAGACTTGGGCTTGTTTGCATTAATGGTTTGTTTGCTTTAATCTGACTGCGTGTTTATATACATATACATACTATATAGTATACCTTCAGACATGAATTTCAGGCCCTGCTAAAAACAGCAAATTTTTTAAAAAATGTATGCACTTATAAACAATCAAACAAATATTTCAGTCTTCACATTATATTCACTGTAATTCACAGAACCAGATGGGGCCCAGAGTGAAATCTCTTGTGCCTGTTGCACCGCTGACTAGAAATATATTATTTATGCATCATAATAAATAGCAAGCAAAGCATTCAAAATTACTTTTGACTTCACAGCTCTTTACTGTAGGTCCTACTGCCAGCTCAGATTAAAGTGTGGATCTGGTTATCTTGTACTGATTTTGCTTGGCCATCCATTAAGAACTCATTTGTTATTGACCCTGAATGGAAAATAATGCTGTATTAAACATGCACGAAGTTCAGTGTCTCATAACAATAACAGCCCCTAAAGATTTCTAGAGCACTTTTCCTTACTGTAACTAAAAGGTCAACAGGAATTTGCAGGTTTCACAATGGACTTTTGTTCATACTCTAATCGGAATGAAATCAAACCATTTCTAATTCTCCATTTCAACAAAAGACAGGCTTCTTTGTGATCTATTACATTCTGTAGTACTACAGCTGCATCGATTGTTCAGAGGAATCAATATCTTTTAAAGCGGGGTAGTTTTTAGAATATATATAATGAACAGTTTGTAATGCTCTCGATGGATGGGACGGATTATTCTAATGATATTCAGACTAACAGCACATTTTACAAGTATGATATTGCTTTTACACAACAGTTAAAGAAGCAAGTAATTAAGATCGAGTATCGGGTAGTTACAATTCTGACAGGAACAGACCAGTTGATTTGCATCTGCTCTGTCAACAAAAATTGTTGCAAAAGAAGCCAAAATATGGAGCTTTGCGTGTAACCAATCAACGCAAAGGCTGAAAGCCGAACTGGAACAACATATGCATGCTACATACAGTACATACATACATTAAAAAATAACACAAGCTTCCATTCACGCGAGAGAATACAGACAAAATAGCTCAGAAATCATCCGTGCGATGATGAAATTTTGCCTGATGGTGGCCGAGAAATTAATTTTGTTAAATTAAATTAAGTTTGGTGAACGAATCCGCATCGTTGACCAATAGAAGTTGTATGATGTGACCTTTATGTGGGCGGGGGTTCATAAATATTCACAATAAAAGAGAACTAGTAACAAGCTCACTCTTGTTTCTCTAAATTTAATAACCCTTACGAAAAATAAGTTTATTCAAGTGTGCTATTAGTATACTTCTTTTAAACTAAAAATAGGAAAGTATACTTTTAGTCTACTTTTTATGTACTTCTCAGAAATGGGCTTTATGTACTTCTCAGAAATATACTTAAAATGACATGTAAGTATACTTGACTTATACTTAGAAAAAGTCTAAATATATTTGAGCTATAAATTTGATGTCGAAATATATTGTGCTCCTAGAATCCGTGTTTTTATTGTTATACTGTAGGGGGCGCTAGTACACATCTTCAGTACAGAATTTCCAAAAAACACAAGTGAAGAAGAAACCGAAACAACAGATGCTTCCACATGTAATCTAACACCATCATCAGACATAAAACAGCATCAAAACTGTGCAACGTATGGAATAAAATGTCGACCAATGAAGATATAATAATGACTGTCAAGCTTTGGGGTGTTGATCGACTCTATCTACGTTTTGATTATCATTCTGAATCCAATTCATAGTCTTTTTTCAGCTTTTTGTTCAAAATGTTGTTTATTCCTTATTTTTTATTTATGAAACTTATCCACATTCAAGTGTTTAAAAAAAGAATGCATGAAGCTAGAATCAAATGTTTTTGTTTACAAGCAGATACCCTGTTCTTTTGATGTTTTATGTAACAAAATATATACAAATTAATACCTAAATAGGGACATAGTAGTATACTTCAAGTATGATGTAAAGTTCACTTAAAGAAAACTTACGAGTATACTTGCAGTATAAAACTACTAAACGAGTAGTTTACTGAGACTATACTTCAAAGTGTACTAAAAATGCTACTACAAGTATTTCATTAGTAAACTATCAGTATACCTATAAGTTCACTTTTAGTATAGTTGCAGTACAAGCTAAAAACATAGGTGTAAACTAGTTGTGTACTCATAGGTTACTACTGTAATACTTAAAAGTATAATTTTATATACTAGAAAGTGGGCCAATTTAGTCCCAAGGAGTATTGAAATAGTACACTTACAAGTATACTACTAGTACACTGATATTTGTATACTTACTACATAAAGTATACTTAAAAAATACTTGAACTTTACTTAAGTATACTTAATAAAATAAACTACTTTTGGGTAAGGGAAAGGCACTGATTAAAAATATAAAATTTGATCAAACTTAAAACTTTTTTTTTTTGGGGAAAGTGCATCACACACTCTTCATATCTAGTCCCGCCCTTTTCACCAGCGGAATTTCGCTGCATGTGACCAAACCATTTCTAAAAGCAAATTCGCAACGCAGTGAGCCAATCAAGTTTGATGACCAGAAAAAACAGTGCTATAAAGGAAAGCATTAGCCACATATTAAGAATGTCATTTGTCTTTAAAAGTTGTTTGGTTTGTTTGCTTGTATAAGATTAGTGTCCCAGCAAACACAGCCTACTTATAAACAAAGCAGTGTCACAACAGAAGTTGATCATCAGCGACCCGAGAAACGGAGCAGATGAGAGTGACTTGGTTTCCCGGAATATGCGCTCAGCCAGCAGAACTCTCTCCATGGTGCTGAAGCGGTTGCCCAGGTGACACCACATCAAGGGCACCGCTGAAGCATCTGCGCTCACGACACCCCGGCGATTAATACAGCAAACTACAGAAACCAGCCGACATTCAACACACAGCTCCTCCAAGCAGAACGTAACCAGCGTATGTTGTCTTCAGCCTCTTTCAGAGCATCGCAAAGCCGAGAAACTTATTGTTCGTGATCGTCTATCGCTTTTATCGTGTTATATGAACGAAACCATGTCCTTCATGAAGTCTGTGCAGCTTTCCTTCCAGTGAACTCTGTAACCAAAACAAAACATTCGCGGGCTGAACTTTCAAAACTGATATCATATTCAATAAACAACAACCTATAATGATCATTCCGTAGTATCGCAACAACTATAGCCTAATATGAATTCAGTCTCTTGAGAAACCAAGCAATTTAGGAAAAAATAAATAGCCTACAGGATGTAAATCAAATGTAAATGCAGCGCTCGTAGATACTGTTGCTGCTTCGATATGAGGGAACATTGTGCTGGAGCTCCGCTCAGTCTGATGAAATGAGAAGAACGGGAACCAGCAGACGCTATCAGGACTGGGACGCACGCAGGGGGCGAACACACACAGCAGCGACCCTGAAGAACGAAGAACGGCTCTTACCGGTCTGAATCAAGCCTGCTCCGAGCCTCCGGACGCCTGGGCTTAATAATCCCGCGAAATAACGGTGAACGAAGCTGAATTGCGAAACGCTGGCGGTCGTCGCTCTTCGGTGCTGCTGCTGCATCTGACGGCGCACGAGCGCAGCTGCTGCTTCCGCGCGCTGAGAGCGAGAGACCGAGGCGCGCGCGACACGGATCAGCGTGCACGAGTCCACAGCGAACTGCCTACAACGAGCGAGCGCAGGTCACGTGCAGATGTGTTTAAAAACTGACCAATATTAATAATGCACTCTAAAAAATGCTGGGTTAAATACAACCCAGTGCTGGGTAAAATAGGGGCAAACCCAGCAATTGGGTTGTTTTGACCCAGCAATTGGATTAGATGTTTAACACAACCTTCTGGGTCAAAACAGCCCAGTTGCTGGGTTTGCCCCTATTTTACCCAGCACTGGGTTGTATTTAACCCAGCATTTTTTATAGAGTGTAATAAGTCACGAGTCAGTTGCCTGATGTGAAGTCTGAGTCAGACTAATACGCAAACACAGTGCAATGACAATATTTACTGCATGACTTGTACTGAAATTATTTACACAATAATGAACCTAGTCACATATTTGTATGTATTTAGTAGTTTGATGTGTAATGCAAATCATATTAAATTGAACATAAAATCAATTTGGATATTTTTATATATTTAGTGTTTTTTAAAATGTATTTAATTAAAAAAAAATGTATGTTGAATGATTGATGAATGAAGAGTTTAACAACCAATATATATATATATGTATGTACTGTTTTTGGTAAGATGCATTCTTCTAAAGATTTAGTCTTGTGACCTGAAATATTTGTGAATCTCACGCAGAATTAGATGCTGTGGTCTGCTTATTTGTGTTAACGTTAAATGAAATTCACGAAGCGCAATACCATATGCAAAGTGGGTGGTTTTTAACAAGGGAGGTTATTGCATATAATATTGCAGATCAAAATCAGAGCATCGTGTATGATCATAGGCTATAAAGGCTTTTCAGCAAATTTAAAATAGTAAAACACTTAAGAACAGTGGAATTCGAATCTTTAGTAAAACATGTATGAACAATTCAGTGTTGTTGTTGTTTTTAAGTTATTATACCTGCAATTGGCCTTAATGTATTTCAGTGTTTGTTTGTTTTTGTATTCACTTGTTACTCAAAAGCTACAGAAATATAATGATATTGCAATTTTAGTTTGTAGGACAGAATTCACAAAAAATATTCAAATGTAAGCATTTTCTTTTACTATGTGTATGTAATCAGAATTCACTGCTAAAACAAGCATGTGTGCTCATGTATCGACAAGCACTGTTCTGATTAAATGGCATTCTATTCAAATGGTGAAATGATGCAAGAATTTCTGAGAAATACAGGAATTATAAGACAACTGCTCGTCATTTCCTTCCCCCCCCACCCTGGAATCAGTAGAGCACAGTATAACAAAATAACCTCTAACAATAATAATCATGTAATTAAATACTTATGGGTCATTCATCTTACCGTCTGAGCTCTGACTATAGGGTATTTCAGATTTTGGACATTTTTATTATAATGTTTATTATATATTATTATACTGATTTCTATAATTTAATCAAACTATGAAATGCTGACAACTAATAGCACAAACATGTATTTATTGATTCATATGCTTACTAGTGTTTGTCCTGTTGTTTTCCCACCAAAAATGTGGTGATGTCATTTCCTGGAAGATGACGTTAGGACCTGCAACCAGTTTAAACAAACCCCTTAAATTAAGAAAACCCTCAATTTTATTGTCATTACTGAGGGTTCTCTTAACGTTTTGCAGCTGCTGGCATTTATTAGATAAAGGGATATTACAAAAGATTAACACAGAGGAAAGTAAAACTGACAACACAGGAGTAACCTATTCATGTTTTTTTTCAACATTAATCATTTTGAATGAAGAAAGGAAACAGCGAAGAACTACTTGGAATATTTGCCTGTTTTCCATGTCAGAAGTTATTTCTTCATTCAAGGACATGAACGTAAAGTTCAAACGAGTGAAGCGATTTTCACATATTACTGTGATATTGTCATTTTAATTAATTTTTATTTCATATTTTATCCAATATTGGACATACAGTATATCGTCACCTTGGAATTATGCGTTTCTATATGCCATTTTTTGTCGAAATTGAGTTTTCACATATTCTTATTCTGTGACAACTTATTCACAACTTAGTTTTTAGTTGTGTACATTTTGGGACTGATGTATGAAAGAGACTTGTTCCCTATTTCTCATAAAACTATATGGAATGCAAAAACTCTGAAGCTCAATATCCCGAAACCGCTCTGAATGCAGAGAACCTTCCAAGGTGACGATATGATGAGGACATGAAAATGTACAGCATAGCAGGAATTACCCTCATCATGACCACAAAACGCAAGGTTCACGGACAGTGCAGTCAGTCTCAGAACAAGACTCTTTAATGGGGAAGTTCATTAAGAAATCTGACAGTCTGTTACATGTCTGCAAAGGTCAAGTCAAGTCAAGTCACCTTTATTTATATAGCGCTTTTAACAATACAGATTGTGTCAAAGCAACTGTACAGCATTAATTAGGAAAATAGTGTCAATAATGCAAAAT
>NW_015505945.1:306434-330255 GCF_001515645.1 Sinocyclocheilus grahami
GTCCCGTAGCAAAAAACAGTGAAACAAATAGAGACATAATTAGCGTAGCTGCTGTTCCAACCAAGCAAAATTGATTTGTTTAACCCAAACTAAAGAATAATAATGTGCATTTGATCAGATATAACTGCAGTAAAAGATTATGAGATGCATTATTTGAATGCTTGGCCAAAGAGATGTGTCTTTAATCTAGATTCAAACAGAGAGAGTTAAAAACAGCCCATAGGTAAAATGCGAAAGAATCAAATTGCAGCAGCCCACTGGAATTTCTGTGTCAGAGAAATGTCACGTGCGATTAATTCTGTTGCATGCCTGCAGACTCTGCAGCTGGAGGCGCAGCACATGCGAGGCGCTCGTCTGGCGAGGAGTTTCCACTGAGGGCGGCGCTACGCTCTTTTCAGGAAGTGCCTAGAACAGAGGAAATTTTATTTTCGTGGTGAATAAAAAAAAAGTTCCTCGTTTGTGACATTCATAAGCAGGTGTGGAATGTTTGCAGGTCCACATGACCTCTATCGCAGAGAGAGCGAGACTGCGTGTGACCCGTCAGCAATCAGAGATGGCTGCAGTGACTCTCCTGGATCTCACACACACCCGCTCTTCACAATGTGACATTTGGGTGAAAAAGCGCATCGGCGAGTTCCGTGCATTGACCGGGAATGGCTCACAAGAACCGGTCTTCATCATCGCGGATCCAGAGAGCCCCGTGGGGACGGGCAGATTTGCTAGAAGCTCGCTTCAGGAGATGTTTATCGGTTTCAGCGACTCCCCACAGGTCCTGTGCAAGAGCTCGCTTTCAGCAGCATTATACGATTTCAAACAGGCTATAGACAAAGAGGACATTAGTAACGTGAAGATCGTGACCTCGAGCCGCGGGAGAGGGTTGTTTCAGGTCTACCAGGAGCTTCTCTTCACTTCTGCGTATAATTTCGAGTACAGTATCATGTTTGAGAATCCGTCCTGTGACTGCTGTCCCCCGGGTCAGTGCACAGCTGACGCTGAACGTGAGCTCGGCACGTTTCTACAGCACCTACCAGCGCTCAAAGGAGACATTGCCATTCTTAGAGCTTCTTTCATTTCAGGTTGGTTCCATGCACTTTCATGATCACAATATACGCAGATTTGCTGTAGTATGCACATGTAATAATATTCATTGCATTTGCATATTTTATTAAATTAGTAATACAGAAACTTTGAATCTCAGGGCTGACATCATTTCATTTGGAATAATAAGCAGACCTATACATTCAATACATTTAAAGTTTGGATATATTATTATTATTATTAGCCTATTATCGAGCAGTTTATTAAACATTTAGTAAAACTGAGAGAATATGGAGTTCACACTCAAGGAGGAAAACGCATTCGTTTTATTCAGAGGCCCAAAAACTGGTCAAAAATGTGCAATTTGGTGCAGATGTTTTTTTTATAAACGTAAGATGAAATTCTGAAAACTTGTAAATGAATGAGATTTCGATCACAGACTGCTTGCATAGAATGCATATGCATATCAGTTGTCACTCTGTATCTCTTAATAAGATGCTATTTAAATGGTTCGTTTTATGATCAAAGCTCTGTAGTTTTCATTTTGGGGCCAAAACATATAATGCAGTACATGATGATTGACAGATGAACAAATACATTTTCTTAAAAGCCTGATGCTCACATTTGAGCATTTTAACATGATTTGTTTTCCTCCCTTAAAAAAATGATGTATGGATAATCAAGTAAACCTGAGTTGCTTCAGTCTGGTATATGTTCATCTCAAAATATTTATAACAATATAAGTGGTATTCTTTCGTTTACAAAAATCAGTAACGTTTTCACAGCAAAAAGACACGTGTACCACAACCTGAAAACAGACATTTTTAGAAATATACTAAAAGGCCTTTTACTTCCTACAAAGTATGAACTTTCAGTCAAACAACAGAAGGCATGTAGTAGATTGTGTACAACAGGTTTTTCAGCAAAGTTTTTGATCATTTGGATAATTGAGATGCCTTAGAATTTCAAGTATCAAATGTGATCCAGTAGGCTTTATAGCGTTAATGGATCATTTGGAACAGATAGTGAATGAAATACAGCCAGTGAGCATTTAACATGCATGGGAACTCCTTCAATACTGTTTAAAACATCCCAGGATGCACCTGATGTAGGCAGTGTGAATGTCCAGAGTGAGCAGAGCTAGAAAAAAAAACAGAAGGAGCTCAATTATAATAGAATTGTTAAATATATAATGTTATTTCATCATTTTAATGCCATCTTGACAGTCGATCTATCTCTATTTCTTGTGATTCAAAGACTGCTTCGGTCATGGCTTCTCCACTCGTACCGGAGGTATATCCTACATCAGCACTCTGAGCTCACTGAACCTGTTCTGTAACCCGCGGCGTAAAGACTCCAGAGCTGTGGTGGCCGAGAACCTCCGGCGGCTCGGCCTGCAGGCTGGATTTCACCCTCACCAGTTCAACCTCATAAAGGTACTTTATCACAAAGAAAATATGCGGAAGTCACTCTATCAGCAAGCAGCATATCATAATCCCAAACACATGCCACTGCATTTGCAAAATTTCCATTTTGAATGCCGCCTCACTGACTGAACTTTCACATTAAACATTTTCTGTGCTTGTTTAGAAATTGATTATTCTCATGATCGTATCTCATGCATACATTCTTGAAATTAGTTTAGTACACAAATATAAATAGAATGTATATATAAATGTATTTTAATTAAAATGATTTACTATCATTCTTATTATTATTAACCCTGTAAAGCCTGACATATTTTTTTTTCCATATTGGAACAGTTTGTTAAACATTTAGAATTTTTTGTTTTTTTTAATGTGCTTAATGTTTTGATAATTTTTGATACATCAGGCATTGACTGATCTGATCAACATATTGACTGCATGTCTTTGTCACTGACGTCAGTGTAATCATGCCAGTGATGTGTGGGTGATGGGCAAACCCGCCCCTGACAGTTACGACGGAATGGTGACCAATCAGGTGGGCGTTGTCATAGCAGCACCGGGGGCCGATTGCATGCCGCTGCTCTTCACTGACCCCATAGCAAAGGCCATTGGAGTGGCACATGCAGGTGAGCCACACATCACAATGCAAAAAATCGTAATGCTCCTACAAATAGACTAATTTCTTTAAACAAAATTTGACAGGTTTTCATTCACCCAAATAAAAATTTAATTGATAGATTAGGGTTAGATCCACATAACCTTATACTGATTCACACTGTGGGAAGTGTGTATTCATATAACCTGAAACAAGAAAGGGAATTCACAAGGTGTGTTCCATTCGACTGTAAATTCTCAGAAAAAGTGAACATCAATACATCTCTTAATAGGAAGTGGAGAAGGAAATTTACCCACGCATCACTCCGGTACTAAAGGAGTAGTATAAACACAGTGATAAGATAAGTTTAGGCGCCAGTGTTTTATTGAGCCTAATTAGTCCTAGGTGTGTTTTGTATGCAGCTGTTAACGGATATAAAGTGCAAGAGATGTGACAGTTACAGTGCAAATATCATGATCATGGTTAATTAAAATAAAATGTATTATAAAGAAAAGTTAGCATTAATTTAATTGATATACATATACTGCGTATTACTATATACTGCATAGTATACGGTATACTGCGTATTATATTATGGCAAGTTTAGTCTGTGATAATATTATAGAGTGTTCTAAGTATTAAACATTGCATCAGCATTTATTACTCAGTTTAGTGCTTTCAGATATGACCATTTAAATTGATTAAATTAATAAAAACTTAATATTTATATATTGGGACATTAATATATAGATACTAATAAATACATATCTTACTATATTATATTATGTAATTATATTTATACAGTGGGTAGCCTACGGAAAGTATTCAGACCCCCTTACATTTTTCACTCTTTGTTATATTGCAGCCATTTGCTAAAATCATTTAAGTATTTTTTTTCCCCTCATTAATGTACACACAGCACCCCATATTGACAGAAAAACACAGAATTGTTGACATTTTTGCAGATTTATTAAAAAAGAAAAACTGAAATATCACATGGTCCTAAGTATTCATTGCATTCATTGCTGTGACACTCATATATTTAACTCAGGTGCTGTCCATTTCTTCTGATCATCCTTGAGATGGTTCTACACCTTCATTTGAGTCCAGCTGTGTTTGATTATACTGATTGGACTTGATTAGGAAAGTTTTGTCTGTGTGTGATGACTAGTGTGTTCCAACTGAACGCATTTTGTCAAGTGAAGTCAATTTCAACAGATATCCTGTGCTCAGGGAGTAGGGAGTATTAAACACTGCATAGGGACGCTGACAATCGAAACGCAGCTAAAGAAAAAATACACACTCATAATGCACAGACATAGAAAGCTATTTGTTTTATCTGAAATGCAGCTGGAAGTGGAGTATTCCCAGAAGGGTAAATGTAATTGAGTTATTCTCAGTGCTGCTGTCATTGCTGTGCTGTGCTTGCATAACCCTTGTTTATGCCATTTCAGAGCTACAGTATGATCATTTTCTGTGTTTTTATGTAATATCTTAAAGTAATATTCCAGAAATTATCTGGCAGCTATAGCATAAATGTAATAGTTGTGTGTGTGTCAGGCTGGAAGGGGACCCTCATGGGAATTGCCATGGCAACGGTGAATGCCATGGTGTCAGAGTTTGGCAGCAGGCCTGCAGACATTGTGTGTGTGATCGGGCCTTCTGTTGGGCCGTGCTGCTTTACTCTGGAGCAAGATTCGGCCCGAGAGTTTCACGCCATACACCCAGACTGTGTTAGACGCATCGACTCATCAAAACCTTATGTTGACATCAGACACGCAACCAGGTAAACATCAAAGGTCAACCAGCGGAAGTCTGGTTTGCCTTCAACTATTCACCGGAGACCTGTTTTATTGATCCCTCCGCCCTCTGCGCCTCTCACAGAGGTCATGTCACTCCCTGAAGTGACTCACAAGTAATGAACACCTCTGAAATTAAGGTGATTTACGTGAGGGGTAATATATATATCTATTTCTGTTTTTTTGCTCAGGGGAAAATGGGTGCACATGTGTGCATTGCAGACTAACTCTAATGGAAGACTTCTGATTGATTTGATCTTTTAACACAATATACTCTGAAGTGTAATCTTCGCTCCTTAAAGATTTGTGAAGCACAGACACTTGATCTTTTTAAATCGTAGCTAAAAACCTTTTTTTTCTGGGTGGGGGTTATAGGTTATGTTTGTTTTGTTTCTTTGTTTCTTTGTTTCTTTGAAAAAGAATGTCACATTACTACCAATCGTGCTTTGTCTTTCAGAATTCTGCTGGAGAGAGGTGGGATCAAACCCGAACACATCGAGGACCTCAGGATCCCACACAAGTCTGACTCCACACTCTGCACCTCCTGCCATCCTGAACTATTCTTCTCCCATGTGAGAGATGGACTCAACTTTGGGACACAAATTGGCTTTGTGTGGATCAAATAATCCTGTATTCACCAAGCTTTGATTGAATTTGCAGAAACATTACATATGCATATATTCATTTAGGAGATGAATCTAAATGACAGTACATAAATATATTAATATAATAAATTAATTTGTATGGAATTACACTTCCAGTGAAGAAAATCATTCGGTAACTTTACAAACATCACATCACAGGAGTGAAGAAGTAGCTTTACATGCATACAAACAGTACACTTGTAATTAATAGTAGGAGGTAGAACTTCTTTATTTGCTAACTTAAAAATGTCCCTGAAAGCTTGCTGCTGGTTGGTGTCCTGATCAGCATTTTCAAGAGACCGTTGATTAGATTTTGTCACTCTTCAGGAGAATAATTGGTGACAGTTGTATAGACTCTTAATAAATAAATTCATGATAAATTCATGAATTATGCAATTTTATATAATTTTATATTTAAATAGTATTTATATCCTCATTTTTAATTTCGAAACTAAGGGATAGTCATACATCGCAGGACAATTTCCACATTTTACTTGTTTAAAATGTTAAAACTATATATTATAATTGATCATTTTATGTATTGGGCAAAACCTGTGATGTGCGCGGTCCAGCTGATTTATAAAAATATAAGATGAAATAAAAGTATAAGTTTTTTTCTATGAGGCCAGTAAAATGACAGATCATGTCAACAACATACTTACTTATTGGAAGAATGAAAGTAACCTCACTGAAATACATAATTCAGGAACTGTCTGTTAATATCTGTGATTTGTGTTTTTTAAATTCTATGTTTTTAATTACACAATCTATTTTAATGAACTCTTTTTGAGGGGTTGAAATAGACTGTGAATGTACACTAGAGGGAGCTAATCTAATCATTTTAGCGTGACCATTCACATATTATAATCGCTCATTCTAATTGTTTAGTGCATTTTTGCACTAACCAAATCATATCACAGAGAAAACAGCTACTTTTCTTTTATGTCATCTCAAGCCTAAGATGTCAAGCTTGAAACTATCCTAGTAGGATCATATATTTTATTGTAGCCTATAATACAACTATTTGTAAAATATGCGTAAATTTCATTGTGTAACGTTATTTCATATTAGTAAATATGTATTTAATATGTCTAAATTCTTCACATCTGTCTTCATCTGTTTGAAGAGGTCGACACTAGAGGGCGCTCGCGTCGCTGCTGTCACTGTAGGCTGCACTCACTTGTTTATTTAGTAAGAGACTGATTGTTAGATGGTGTTCAAGGGCCCTTCAGCAGTATCACAGGCAGGCTTTTGTATTCAACAGCACTTTTGCAATGTCACAGAAACATCTCCACTATTTCATATCACGTGCTGTTAAAATGATAGCACCATTTGCCTAAAGGAAGGTAGTGACCTGATGTTTTGACCAGCACTGAAGAAAGACCCTTAATTGTCAGCCCTACTGTCAAGCAGCAGCGTGCACGTGTGCTTTCAAGGCATGTGAGTGTTTTTCAGTGTTGACAAAAAATTACTGGTAAACCATATCACAGTCAATATACCTCAATACCTCTGCTGACCTACTAAAGCAGGGGTCAGCAAACTCGGGCCTGGAGGGCAGTGTCCTGCATAGTTTACCTCCAACCCTAATCAAACACACCTGAACCAGCTAATCAAGGGCTTACTAGGTATACTTAAAGGCACAATATGTCATTTTCACCGCTAGAGGGCACGTATTCAAAATAAACAAAGAGACAAAGGAGTAGTTTGATGACGCTGTGACTGAGTGTGGAATCATGGGAGTTGTGGTCTTCATCCCCACAGCCGATGCAATCCGACGGGACTCGGGCAGAAATTATAATCATGGATGAGCTAATGATTTATTAACGTAGTAGAATGGCCTTTAAAGCTTCCAGGCAGGTGTGTTGAGGCAAGTTGTAGCTGATCTCTGCAGGACACCGGCCCTCCAGGAGCGAGTTTGGTGACTCCTGTACTAAAGGATCGGTCATAGTCAACACATATACCTAACATAATGTACTATACTATCTATGCTATCGGTTTTGTTTCAGTATCCTACTAAAACTGTACCAAAAATAATTTTAAAAAAGTAAACATGAACTGCATAGGCTCACCAATATGGAAAATGATTATGAGAGAGGCTGAATAGGGATTTTTTTTTATAACAAAATGTTATTAATGAAATCCATCTTCTTTAACCCATGACTTTACCCAGTACACTTTAATAAACATATAATATTGATTTATATTTCAGACCTGTCGGGATGGATTTCTAAATTAACTACCATTCACCCGTGCGTTTGGTCATATCTCTACACAGAGAAAAGTACAGGTAGCTCCGGCTGTGGGTAGCATGAAGCTGAACTTTTGTTGTCACAACTAACAAGAAAAATTGACCATAGATCTTTCAAAACTGCAAATCTCTGTTAATCACCGGTGTTAAAAACAAAGAAACCGTTATTTATTGGTCCATCATTTCTGGTATGATGTCCTGTCCATGTGTACACCAGAACCACATTCATCCGTGTAGAGTAGCAGAGCCGAAGAAGAACCAAAACAATGTATTTCTGCAATTTTATTTTTAGCCGCTACAGGGCCAGAAGTTACATAAATTCATAACAGCATAAGTATGATTTCTCAGCCAAGAAACAAACACTTTGTCAAATGTTATATTAATGTTAGCCCTTTTACTAAGTGGTAGATGAATTTATGTTAATGTTTTGCAGAGTTTGATTGGGCACACATCGTATGGTGTATGGTGTCCTATACTTGGAATTTGTGCTCTGCATTTCACCCATCCAAGTGCACACACACAGTAGTGACAGACAAGTCAGGATATGGATACAAAAAAATTCAAAGGCTTTATCAATGCCTAGAAGCACAGTGAAGTCTATTATTAAGAAGTGGAAGGTATTTGGTACAACACAGACCCTCCCTGGATCGAGACGTCACTCCAAACTGGATGAAAGAGAGAAAACTGGTCAGAGAGTCGACCAAGAGGCCTACAGCAACTCTGAAGCAGCTGCAAGAATTTATGACAAAGAGTGATCATTGTGTGCATCTGACAACAAGATCACAGATTCTCCACAAATGTGGCTTGTATGGGAGGTAGCAAGAAAAAAGCCACTCCTCAAGAAAGGCCACATGCAGTCACGACTGAGCTTTGCCAAAACACACCTACAAGATTCTGAGGCAGATGAGACTAAAATTGAATTATTTAGCCTCAACACCAAACGATATGTCTGGCAGAAATCCAATACAGCTCAGCATCCAAATAACAGCATTCCTACAGTAAAGCATGGAGGTGGTAACATCCTGTTATGGGGTGTTTCTCTGCAGCAGAGACTGGAGCACTTGTCAGGATTGAAGGAAAAATGGACAGGGCAAAATACCCTCAAATTCTTGAGGAAAATCTGCTGCCCTCTGCCAGAAAGATGTCAATGGGAAGAAGGTTTACCTTCCAACATGACAATGACCCAAAGCACACAGCAAAACTGACACACAGTGATTGAAGGAGAAAAAGGTGAACGTCCTTGCAGAGCCCAGACTTAAACCCCATTGAAAATCTGTGGACTGACTTGAAGACTGCAGTCCACAAACACTCACCATCAAATTGAACTGAACTTGAGCAGTTCTGCAAAGAAGAGTGGGCAAATATTGCAAAGTCTAGATGTGCAAAGTTAGTAGAGACGGAGACAAATCCCAACAGACTAAAGGCTGTAATTAAAGCAAAAGGTGGTTCATCAAAATACTAACACAAGGGGGGGGATCCTTTTTACATCTCAGTGATTCTGTTTTTTAAAAAAAATTCTGACATGTTGGTGTTTTATTGTTCACTTGGATGTTATAAGTTGCACCAAGTAAATACAGCTGGATAAAACAAAAACTGTGTCTGTCTTCATTCCAGGCTGCAAAGCAACAAAATGTGATTTTTTTTTTAAAGGGGGTGATTCTTTTTTTAAACCCACTGTGTATGTACTATGAATTTGTAGCATGTTTTAATAACTGGGTCCTGTATTTAAATATAGATTTACATGCCTTACAAAGCCTTTCCTGTGAGGTCAAACCTCAGATTAATAAAGTGCTTGTATGTGGGTCATAGCAAAAAAAAAAGAAAGAAGGATGGTTCTGTCCTTACAACAGATGGGGAGTTTCTGGATGAGGCTGTAAAGTCCTGAAAATGACTTTTCATCCTTGCAGAAATGCACTTAATCATTTTATGATGTTTTAGAGTACACATTGTCTATGGTGTATTAGAGCCACATTATCATTACACATGCATTCACAGGAACACTTCTGGCACTGATATTGTGGTTTATTGCACTTTAGACCATGATAATTGTGGATCCACCATTAAAGTTTCTGTGGCACTGCATGACTGGCACAGTTTTCCTGATTTATTACTTCCGATCACACCTCAGTTTTCCTGTAACTTACTGAAGTAATCGACACACATATCCTTTGTGCTCAAGGAAACACTTCCAAAGAAATTGTGTGTGCAGACTTTCAATAGAATAAGAGCAAGTTAAATCACATTAAGAATACGGGATATAGACATGTTTGATGGTATTAAAGAACTCATCTGGGAACCAGGTGCACAAGTCTTGGCCTGGGCTTTGAATGCATTAACTCCTGCGCCACAGTTTGTTTTATTAACCGGCATTCCAACTTAATCTACATTTACAATGAGGAAACACACAATCAGTCTTACTGGAAATCACATGATCTGACCATAAAGGTGTAAGATGTAAGGAGGTGTTTGATCAGCTAAGGAGTGTGCTTACAGTTTGCTTATATTAAGGATGATAACTGTAACTATAATTATAAAGTTTTAATAATCATTCAGAAATCAAGACATATTGTGATCTATGAGGATGCTCATTGATGGTTTATGCTTTTGTTGAAGCCATCAGCCTGCATGTCAACTACATCATATAGTGTGAATACTGAATAAAGCCTATGTGTGTGTGTGTGTGTGTGTGTGTGTGTGTGTGTGTGTGTGCGTGCATGTGTGTGTGTGTGTGTGTGTGTGCACATTTTCCAGTAAACTAATCATATTCAATTTAAATATGTCATTCACAATGCTTCATGGGGCTGTAGTTCTTAAAGCATTAAGCATTAAAGGACACATTCCTGTACATTTGTTTTTCTGTCCAAATTTCAAATACTTTTTTGCTCGAAATCAAAGTTTGTAATATTGTCATTCACCTTATAGCTGGTTGGTTTGGTTTATGGCTTCTAAGTCTTTAACAAAGACATTTTTCAGAAGCCTATATGGGAAAAATCCTTCCAGAACCTGATAAATCCACAATGATAACGACACAGAGGAACAATATTGTTGGAATCAATTTCAAGATGCTTTTTTTTCCTGTTGTTGAACAATAAAAACATTTGACAGCCAGACAGAATCCAAATAATTTTAAAGAGCTTGTGCATATAAAGCGATAGACGACAAAACTGCAGCATGCACTTACAATAAACAGAATGTTATCGGCCATTAGTGTGAATGATAATAGTAAGCATTATATTTATCTAATCCAAAGCTTTAAATGCATATGGAGCTGATGACAGTGTGTACGTGGCCTGTTCGGTTTGCCTTGATGAAAAAGGCTTAAAGAGCTTCCAAAATATGTGCTAACCTTTGTTATGGAAAAAATAGCAAGTCCTCACGAACCAGCATCTGCATCTGCACGTAGCCCTGACATGCAGCAGTTATTTACAATAGTGATTTACTGGAAACAAGCTTCCTGGCCTTTCTAAGTATTCCACTGCAGGATGCATAAAAGACATCAGACATTCACTGTCTTTCCTTCCATATCTTTAGTATTCATGTTGTTATTTGTTTCATATAAAATAAAGAATTAAATATATTATAACATATAAAATACATTCTTTGTCTTCTTTAAATGAATAGATGTATAAAGTAGTCTTAGATATACAGCAGCAGAGTTCAAAAGATTTGAGACCACTAATGCTATTTTGCATAATTTTTTACACAAACTTCTAAAACCTTTTTATTACAACGACACCATTTTTTATTTTTTTATCCAGAAACTTATAAAATAGACAAAATAAAATCAGATTTTTATGTGATTGCACCCCAGAGTATATTGGATCAATGCCACGATTAATTCTTAGATTTCGAGCTGAACTGTGCCGATGACACTTTCCACCCCCATCATCCACTTCTTTACATTAGTGTTTATATCAGCTCTCTGCTGAAGCAGGAACCACTACATGAATACATATCCTGTCTATGTACACATAAGAAAAGGAACGCGTTTAACTTTAAAAGCACCATAAACATTACAAATGCCTACAATGTCCTTGAATCCACAAAGATTCGAAGCTACTGAAATATTGTCTTATTAAAGAAATGCTAATATCTAAATATCATCTGGCGCTTGAGGCACAAGTTCTTTAATGGTTCATGAGCCATGCGCCCCCGCCCTCTCCCTTCCCATCTTTGATGTGGGCGGCTTGGTTTGCTTTGTCACGATTACTCTGTGGATATGAAAACAGGGGCTTACTTGAAATACATGTAGTTTTGGGCGTGGATGGTCTGTGACTGTCCTTTTCTGATGTTTTTGCTGAATCATGTCTGCAAACATTACCTTGAGTAACGTCCTAAATAGAAAAGGATAACTAGCAAAAAAAAAATCGGTCAGAGGACAAAATCCGGTTCCATCCAGCTCTACAGTTCAGACGGACATTCCGTTATGTCTTATGTGGTTTAGTGTCTCCCTCCTACATCTTAGGGCATGATTTACTGGTGCAATATGTTATGTTTTTACTCTATATGACTCAGACATAAGTCATCTAAAAGGAGAACTGCCTTCATATTGTCATCAAATTCTGAAGAAAACGGTTCTTTCCCATGCAAAACCTTTCTTTTAAGCGTGTCACTATTGCTGTGGTGGTCGTAAGCACATTGATATGCAGTTATTAGGGTCTTCTGGGTGCTTGCCAGAGTGTTGCTGTGCAGTTGCTCTGGTGTTTGTTAAGATGTTTACACATTATTTAAGGTATCATTCTTGAAAATGTTGCTTGATGTTTGTTCATATTTTGAGACGTGTACAGAGTGGAATGAAATCTGAAGTGTAACGTGATGTTGCAAGCCACATTTGAAACCCTGTCACTGACATGAGCCCCACTGCTGGTGTGTTATCCACTGCACCATGGGTTTAAAAACGTCTAAAGGGGCTGTTCACACAGAACGCGTTTTGTGTCTAAAAACATGAGACACCGGCACTCAGGAATGAGTTTTTTTTAAAAATGCAGCGCAGAGTGCCTCCTCTGCCATGTTGCCGTCAAAAAAACAAACAAACAAAAACAGTTGCCATTCCAACTTGCTACCGTGAACAAAACTGGAATGGAAAAATGTGTTGTGTGAACAGCCCCTTAACAGTTTTACAAGCACTTTTTAGCACTGTAATGTTAGCTAAATGAAATGAAATATTAGCAAATGCCACTTAGTGGACACTGGCAATATTATTCTTACTCTTCCTCTGTCTGCTATAGCTGAGTCAGAGGAGGATCCGAGCCCAAGGGTGATCCTGGAGCGGAGATTCAGAGCCAGTGCAGGTCTGCAGTGCAGAACAGTGTTGGCTGAAGTGCAGAATGGATCGCACACGTTACCGCTGATGCAGCAGCTTTCTCTCACCTGCAGATGCAGGCCTGCTGATGGAAGAGTTTACAGAGAGACAGACACATTCCTGGCAACATTCACCCACTGCTGTCAGCACAGAGCCATCACACACAGCTGCAATGCCACCGGCTCTATCGCCCAGAATATACTCTACCAACATACCATTCAAAAGTTTGGGGTCAGAAATTAAAAAAAGGAATGAATGCTCTTATTAAGCAAGGATGCATTAAATTGATCAGAAGTGATAGTACAGCAATTTATAATGTTACAATATATATATATTTCAAATAAATGCTGTTCTTTTGAACTGTCTATGCGTCAAATAGTCCTGAAAAGATTTATTATGATTTTGACAAAACATTCACTGCTTTCTGTTTCAACATTGATAATGATAATAAATGTTTCTTGAGCAGCACATTAGCATATTAGGATGCTTTCTGAAGGATCATGTGACACGGAAGACTGGAGCAATGATGCTGAAAATTCAGCTTTCTGTCACAGGAATGAATAACATTTTAAAATAGATTCAAACAGAAAACAGTTATTTTAAATTGTAATAATATTTCACAAAATTACCGTTTTTTAAATTTTTTTTTTACCGTATTCAGGATAAATACATATTCAGGGGTTAAATAATCAAAAATCTAATCTTTACATCATATGCCATTTAGCTCATATGTGTGAAGTATGTTTTTGGCCTAAAGCAGCTCATCTTCATCTCTGCACTCTACTGAGAAGCACGATTGCTTTCATCATGTTAAGAGGGATTATTGACCCTGCATTGACCTTCACCCTCTCTCTGTTTTTGAAACATGATCCCCTCTCTTCTCTAATCTCTCCATTCGGTCTGCCCGACTCAGCGAGTCTGCCCCGAGTACCAAGAGCTCTGGACAGTTTAAAGCATCTTGTCGCTTGTTATCATGCAACTAGCACAGCCTTTTGATCTTTTGACTGAAACAAGCCTGTGTTTTCTTGTTACAGTTTCATTCTGTGGCTGCTAAACTTCATCTTGCGGTGAATAAAAGCTTCCTTCGGCTCCTTCCTCCTTCTGGCCGTGATCCCGGAGTAATGCTGAGTGTCCCCTTCGTCTTGGGCGGCAGAGACAGCTCAGCAGGTTTCATCTGGCCACCCTGAAACACATGGGAGGTAGAGACAATTAATAAGAGCCTCACATTTCTGTTTTCAGTGCCAAGAGATCAGCCGCAGTGCCCTGCTGCCAGCTGACCCACTGTTCCACATCCTCCACTTTTTTGAGAGATAAACACATCCTAAAGCCTTAATGTGATTGAGTTTCCACTTCCAGAGGGGAAAAAGTCCTTCAACGTCTATGAGACACCTTTAATGAGCCCCAATCATTTTAATGGCATCGCTAATGGACTGCAAGCTTCGTTAAATTCAGGCAGTGCCATAATGCGAAATGAAATCCAGTGTAATATGAGTTAATAAGAACACATGTCTATCACGATATGAGGTGAAAAGGTGTGGGGGAACACTGCTGTAATTTTGTTATATTGAATAGCATTAGCATAAAATGACACTATGACCTGTTGGTGTGTTCAGATGTAGTCAGGTTGATTAAGTCATACTATATAATATTGTGACTGGTTAAAATAAGATATTAGATGTTCCCACATAAAGTACATTTGAGGTTATTTATACCTCTGAAACTTAATGTGTAAAGCAGCATTTAAATCTGCAGTGTGACAGTAATGACTGTGACAAACCTCTTCTGTTCAGTGCTTTCAATTCTTCAACACAGTCCAAAAATACAACACTGAGAGATCATTTGTAAATATATTGTTAGTGTACATTTGAGAAGAGGGTGCACAATTAAGGAAATATCAGTGCTGATAGTGATGCTGTGTCGGGTTGGAAGCAAACAAACTGAGCAATATTTTGACAGCGATAGTGTTCTGTGCTTTTTGGGGAGGCTTAGCTTGTTGTTTTTGCACAATATAAGGTGGGAGAGAGAAAGTATTTCAACAATCAAAAAAAAAAAAAAAACCTCTAACATGGACAAAAATACAAGTACTGAATAAGGTCACACTTACAGTGTCTATGTTACAAATATAAATCTACAACAATAACAATGTACAAATACAAGCTGCTCCATTAAATCAGTAAATATTAAAGAATGATATTTGTAATAAGTATTTTATAAAATAACCTATTATTATTATGTATTTATAATAGTGCTGTCAAACGATTAATCGCGATTAATCGCATTCAAAATAAACATTTTTGTTTACGTAATATATGTTTGTGTACTCTGTACATTTATTATGTATATATAAATACACACACATGCACATATATATTTAAGAGAAATGTGTTATGTTTATATACTAAATATATTTATATATAATATAAATTATATGAATATAAATATATACATGTAAATACAGGTAAATATTTTCAAAATATATACTGCATATGTGTATATTTGTATACACATAATAAATATACACAGTACACACACATATATTTTGTAAACAAAAACTTTTATTTTGGATGCGATTAATCGCGATTAATCGTTTGACAGCACTAATTTATAACAATTATTGCATAATAATAATAAAAATAATAATAATAATAATTATTATTATTATTATTATTAGTCTTGCATGTTGACTGCATCACATGACTTTGTATTTTTGATTTGGATTTAAATGTTTTAAATATTTTATAAAAATGCCTCCATTGCTTTTTTCCTAAGAAATAATCATTTAAAAATGTACAAACAATAAAAAATATTATGCAAAACTATATTCAAGAAATTACAATTATTGTTCTTCAAAAAGAGCTGTATTCAAGTATATATTTACAAATGTGAATTGCATTTTTAAGTTTAAGTTTGCTGTGTCTTGACAGGAAGTGAGCAGGGCAGAGCCAGCCAGCTGTTTTGAAGGCAGTATGTTTTTTTTCCTGGCGAGGTTAAAAGGAAGTGCCAGTTGTACTCAGGTGCTCTCAGCAGCTGGGCTGAATAGGCTGTCTGTTATTCATGTGCGCTGGCTCAGTCGTGCCTCTGAATCTATGATGAGTGCAAACAAGCCGGGGATGTTTTTATTCCCTCGCATTCAGCAGATTTGCTCGCCCTGGGGAAGACTAGGGAGGATTTCTCAACCCGGCACAGCTGACCCATATACCTGCAGCGGCTCCCTCGAAGCCATCTGAGCCCTGTGTTCCTCAAGACACCCTCACAGGGCCTCACTGCTTTACAGCTGCCAACCATTTGGCCAAATATTTTCCTCACGTGTGGAGTGTATGCATGTGTAGCTACATATGGACTGTGGGAAAAAGCGGGGCCCGCAGAGGGAAAGAGAGAGGTGTGTTTGAGAGACAGAGATGGTGTGTTGTCTGCTGTTTAAGCAGGCCTGTTTGGTTTGGCTGCGCTGGAATCTGTTTGATTGATTCTCCTCGGCTCGAAACGCTGCTGAGGATAAGCCGCTCGTTGCCTGAGCTTCTTCATTTCATTTCCTATTAGCAGGGATATGCTTGCACAATTGATTCTTTTCAATAAATATTTGTTCCTTAGATCTTTAATAGCCTCTGAAAATGCTTTCAGCACTAGAGGATCTAAGACAGCAGGCTCAGATGTTTTACATTTGAAATATGATTGGTTTTTGAGATCAACAAGGCTCCAAATCATCAGAATCAGAATCAGAAGGAGCTTTATTACCAAGTACGTTTACACACACAAGGAATTTGTCTTGGTGACAGGATATCATCATAGGGAGTACACTCTTAAAAATAAAGGTGCTTCACGATGCCATAGAAGAACCTTTTTGTCTAAATGGTTCCATAAAGAACCTTTAACATCTGAAGAACCTTTCTGTTTCACAAAAGGTTCTTTGTGGTGAAAGAAGGTTCTTCAGATTATAAAAAGGTAAGAAAGAGATGGTTCTTTAAAGAACCTTTGACTGAATGGTTCTTTGTGGAACCAAAAATGGTTCTTCTATGGCATCGCTTGAAGAACCTTTTGAAGCACCTTTATTTTTAAGAGTGTGTATATATGCTCAGTCTGAAGAGCAGCACAGCTTCACAAGTGTACACCAATGTCACCTCACAGGAAGTGGGCAGGGAAATTTTATTTACCCATCAGTCATTGTGGCCCATCTGAAGTTATGAAAAGAGACAGAATATTTCAACACTGAAAAATTATGCACATCGCAAAATAATAGTAAAAAAAATTATTTCAATTAAATCAGTTAAATAAAGTTGAATTCAACTCAGAAATAGTTACTAGACAGTTCAAAGTGCACCAAATGTGTCACTGTTACAATAGGAAGACAAATACATATTGTAAATTAACCACTTCACATTTGTTTTTCATATTAAATTTTAAATACATAACATGCACACAACCATACATGACTTGACTCAATTTGATCTAAAGGTTTATGTTTAAAAGTTTGAAATACATTTTAGTGAAATAATAATGTAATCATGAATACATTTCTTTACGAAACTAAAATACTTTTTATTTAATAATAATAATAATAATAATTATTATTATTATTTAAGGTTTAACAGTGATCCTAATTTGTTTTACATTTATTTTAGAGAAATATAAAAATATACTTATGTATACATTTCTTTACAAAACTGAAACAAAAACTAACAATATTTTATTAATAATTATTTTAGTATTTTTATCAACAAATAATTTTACTACATTGATTTATTTTTATTGATTATTTATGTTTTGTTAAATTGATGAGTTGGACTAGACAGTGAAGTAAAAAATAAGTCAAAATAACTGAAAAAAGCCTGGCTTATTTGGTAAACTTGTTTTATGAAACAGCCCCCAGGATGTATGATATGTAATAATATTTACACACAAGTATATGATGTTGTCATACTGGAAGCCCATAATCTGTGTGACTCAAGTGTTATCTGTGGCGTCCCAAATGAAGAGAAATGCAAACGCAGCTTGTGATTCTCTGGTGAGGCAGTCGGTCCGGGCCAGGCTCAGTTAGTCCTGAGCTTATGTCTGAAAAGGATCTTGGAAATGATTTACGCAGAACACCGGTCACACAGATCTCAGAGTAATCACTCCACTATTGTGAGTAATTACCATGGACACCTTGAAACCTGTTGAGTGTCTAACCCGCAGTACCAGGAAGATTCATTCTATCCTCACTTATTAACAACCAGCCCACATGATATAACCTTACGTTGACAGTCTCAGACTTCCACCAACCCTCTCAGCGTCTTGTCTCTTGGCTTTACAGTGCCTGCATGTGGCATGCTTTGAGTCTCGAATTGTGCTACTTTTCAAAACAAACGGATCATTGTCAACAAGAATGTGGCCTGGAAGATGAAATTGTGTGGATTGAACCATCATGACTTCCCACACAAGCCTCTCGTTGCTCTCTCAGATCGGTGACAGCATCAGATGACACATCAGAGGCGGAGGCGCTGGGTTTACTGGAGGCAAAACAAACACAATCCCACAAAGACCTCAGCCTGTGTGTTTGCTCTGAGCTGTGGCCGTGTCACCTATACGACGAATAACTCTGGCCTGACATAACACGGCTTCGTAAGCTGCTTGCGTGACAAGGTGTCTATTGCGTGCAATACTGAAACTATCAGGTTAAGCAGAGGAACTCGGGATGAGTGTTGAGAACATATAAAGGCCTTCATTTTGTAAACATACAACTGCTTTTAAAGAGAGAATCAATTTTGGGATTGTACCTCTATAATGGACCTTTTTCACATTTGTAGGTCACTCCCACAGCTGCTATATTAACACCCTCACAGCAGCTTTTTTTTTCTAGTTTGATGCAAAGGTAATATAATACAAAGTATAGCGTTATAAATTAAAGCTGCCCAGCATGTGAAACAAATATTAAAGCATAAGCTCATTTGTTTACCCACAAACAAAAATAGGCCTACGAAAAATCTAGCTTAATTTTCGTTTGCTCGTTTTCAATTATTATTATTATTATTATTATTATTATTATTATTATTATTATTATTATTATTATTATTATTATTATTATTATTAGGCTATTATTATTATTATTATTAGCCTATTAGAAAATCTCTTTATTTCTTTTTGTTCCTATTTCGATTTGTTGATAAATCAAACACAGTCATTCAAATAAAGAAATATTAAGCCCAGAGTCGATTATTCAAAAATAACAGTTTTGATCTGATCATATATGAACGCCTAAAGGAGTCATGGGTCTGAGTGCAGCTATTGGATAGCACTATATTGTAGACAGATTGGAGATTAATAAACATGCCGCTACAATTAAAACCATTACATTAAAATACATTTAAAACAGTGTATTTCAATAATTTCAGCAGCGTGCAGATCCTCGTTTATGTCAGACTGTGGCGACAGCAGCGTGTGCAGTCACCTAGCTCGCTCACATAATGTACCATATATATATCTATAATAATGGGAAAACATTTAGTTTTTATGACATATGACGTTATTACGAGAAAAAATATGTCGTTTTAAAGAGAAAAGATGTCGTTTTAACGAGAAAACATCTCGTTATTACGAGAAAAGATGTTGTCTTAACGAGAAAAGATGCCGTCTCAAGGAGAAAACATCTCGTTATTACGAGAAAAGATGTCGTCTTTTTTTTTTTTAAGATTTATTTTTGGCATTTTATCCCTTTTATTTAGATAGGACAGTAGGTCGACAGGAAGTGAAGTGGGTGAGAGAGAGAGAGGGGGGTCCACGAGCCGGGACTCGAACTCGGGACGCCCGAAGCGCAAAGGTGCTACATGTCGGCACACTGCCTACGAGGCCATTGGCACCGACAAAAAAGATGTCGTCTTAACGAGAAAACATCTCGTTATTACGAAAAATATGTCGTTTTAACTACATCTTTTCTCTTTAAAACGACATATTTTTTCTCGTAATAACGTCATATGTCATAAAAACTAAATGTTTTCGTTCTCGTTATTACGACATAATTGAGTGGAAAAAAATATGTCTGTGGCAGCAATGCGTCACCGTATTTTAAGGAGAAAACATCTCGTTATTATGAGAAAACATGTCGTTTTAACGAGAAAACATCTCGTTATTACGAGAAAAGATGTCGTCTTTTTTTTTTTTAAGATTTATTTTTGGCATTTTATCCCTTTTATTTAGATAGGACAGTAGGTCGACAGGAAGTGAAGTGGGTGAGAGAGAGAGAGGGGGGTCCACGAGCCGGGACTCGAACTCGGGACGCCCGAAGCGCAAAGGTGCTACATGTCGGCACACTGCCTACGAGGCCATTGGCGCCGACAAAAAAGATGTCGTCTTAACGAGAAAACATCTCATTATTACGAGAAAAGATGTCGTCTTAACGAGAAAACGTCGTTATTACGAGAAAAGATGTCGTCTTAACGAGAAAACGTCGTTATTACGAGAAAAGATGTCGTCTTAACGAGAAAACGTCGTTATTACGAGAAAAGATGTCGTCTTAACGAGAAAACGTCGTTATTACGAGAAAAGATGTCGTCTTAACGAGAAAACGTCGTTATTACGAGAAAAGATGTCGTCTTAACGAGAAAACGTCGTTATTACGAGAAAAGATGTCGTCTTAACGAGAAAACGTCGTTATTACGAGAAAAGATGTCGTCTTAACGAGAAAACGTCGTTATTACGAGAAAAGATGTCGTCTTAACGAGAAAACGTCGTTATTACGAGAAAAGATGTCGTCTTAACGAGAAAACGTCGTTATTACGAGAAAAGATGTCGTCTTAACGAGAAAACGTCGTTATTACGAGAAAAGATGTCGTCTTAACGAGAAAACGTCGTTATTACGAGAAAAGATGTCGTCTTAACGAGAAAACGTCGTTATTACGAGAAAAGATGTCGTCTTAACGAGAAAACGTCGTTATTACGAGAAAAGATGTCGTCTTAACGAGAAAACGTCGTTATTACGAGAAAAAATGTGTCGTTTTAACGAGATGTTTTCTGTATGTTATCTGTATGTCGTTTAAACTCGTTATTAGGAGAAAAGATGTCGTTTTAACAAGAAAACATGTCGTTATTTCGAGAAAAGATGTCGTTTTAACGAGAAAACATCTCGTTATTACGAGAAAACATCTCGTTATTACGAGAAAAGATGTCGTTTTAACGAGAAAAGATGTCGTAAAAAACGACATAACATCTCGTTATTACGTCATAATTGAGTAGAAAAAATTATATGTGTGTGGCAGCAATGCGTCACCGTAATAAATGTAAAAAAAATTTTTATATAAAACACTTTGCAGGATTTACGATTGAAACAAGACATCACAGTCCGTGAAAAGTTTCTGTAAGTCTATAGTGGAAAGAAAACATCCAAAACAGACGTTTTAAGTGTTTATTAGACTTTTTCTATTTGCATCTGTATATAGGCCTATCTGTAAAAAATGTTTTCTCAAAAAAAAAACCTTTTTTTCATGCACTGATCCAGAAATCTCAAAATCAGTTGCATTTTACCGAACTTTACAGTTTTATTCAAAATCAGTGTCATTATTGTTAACTAAGTTATTAAAAATAGCTTTTGGTAATTGAAATAAAACTGAAGAAAAATAGAATATGGATATTAGATGAAAAACTTCAACTTAAAAACTTAAGCAGAAATTGGGAGTGTTGCCATGGCAACTAATTAAAAAAGGTTTAATTAGACTAAACCTATATATAAGCTTATTCAAAATATTAACACATGCTGTAATAGTGTATAAATTATACTAAAATAACACTGATCAGAATTGATAAAAACACACAAATCGGGATTCTCTGAACACTTTTCTGTACTGATGTGCAGCTCTTCTCTTAGCTTTAAGCAGCTGTAAGAATTTTTCGTAATACTGAATAAAACACAGCTCTACTAGCGAGCATATATCATTATAATAGGAGTCCTGAGCAATCACGCCTGCAGCTCTAGAGTCTGTAAACGGCAAAAACCGTCCAAAAGCTAGCCAATGAGAAACACTCTCTACCCGTCAGTCATGTTGGACTGTAAGTTTATGCTTGAAATGAGCTGCTTGCCAAAACTAGCTGAAATGACTTCACGCAGGTTTAGGCCATTAGGCAAGCACGGCGTGTTTGGAGGTTATCTGTTGAATGTAAGCTGCTGTTGACTTTCACCTGCATTCCTGCAGTGACTCACGCGCTGCGGTCTGAGCAGAGACGACGGCTGTCACACACTGCTGTGAAAGCTACCCTTCACCCTGTCCCACATGTGAGGAGCACTTCACTAGCACTTCCATGGGGAATCCCATCTCAAACATTACATCATTACTGACAGCCAGCAGCCCAGATATGGATGGAGGAGGTTCGAGAAGAGCTCAGCTGTGTGTGTTCAGGATTTGGCACAAAGGGACAAAACGTTAAGCTCCTGCACAGACACATACACTAAAATCACTCAAATACACCCAAACGGTCCCGTACATTCCTGCTTCTTCACAGAAATAGAGTACACTTTGGTGTCATATTACTATTACTATTTGGTGTCATTACTTTTCAGTTAGTGAGAACTGATTAACTATTATATAACATATATACATATAATAACCTAGCATGAAAACTAGCTACTTTTAAATATATCAAATATCTGCTATCAAAAAATGTGTTTTTTGCCCTGGCCCACATCAGAATGTTTGATCTTGTCAACAAATTTAACGAATAAAATCAATCAACAATGCCCTTCGTTTGATTCAGTAATGTATTCAGTTGATATAACATGAATTGTAGTAAAAATATTTTAAGAAGTTTAATTTATTCATTTAATTATGGGCCTGTTACTAAACTTAGAAAACATTTGACTCAATTTAATTTGTAACAATTTATAACATAAATATTCTATTATAAAACATAACTTGGGCCCTTTCAACGACGCGCATAAAAAAATAAAAAATAATAATAATAAATAAGTTCTTACACAGACTTTGTTGCTTATTCATCTAGCTCAACCATTAGTAACCATGATCGTAATATTATTGAAAAATAATGATCAGAAATATAATTTGATCAATAACTATGCACCAACATTTGGTCCAAACTTTTTACTGAGTAACAGTTTAATTAGGTTATTTTGCAGGCCTCTTCATTCATTCATTCATTCATTCCTTTAAAGCACTTTACAACTGCACCTTCAGACCAATCAAAGCTGTACAATCAACATACAACTACATACAATACACAAACAACAAACACTCAAGTAAAAAAAAAAAAGAATGCAAACATTGACCATATATTTCTTTGTTTATTTATTAATTGTATTTATTTACTTGTTATATATTTTGTTTATTTTATATTATTTAACATTATTAATGATATTTATTACTAATATTTCCATTCATTCATTCATTCATTCATTCATTCATCCAAATTTCGACTAACAAAAACTTGCAAATCAGGAAGAAGAAAAAAAACCCCAACTCAAATAATGAGGTTTATTGTTAAATTCTGAAGTTTAAGCACTTGCTGAAAAAGAAAAACAAGCTTTATTCATCGTTTCAAACTCAAACTTGTACCCTATTCATGGAAAGGGCCTTCTCTTGTATTGATGTGCATTGAAAGTGAAGGCATCCCCAAACAGAGCGTCCACCTCTCTATGTTTCAGCAGTGCACAATTATTCTCCAGACTGCAGTATACTCTGAGTTCACTGTGCAAACAGGGAACTCCAGCACCACACCCACAAATCCAAATAAAGTCTGAAAGCAGACTGTGACTAGCTTCACCTGGCCGTGACGACATCACGAGGCTGACGTG
>NW_015505945.1:330821-332111 GCF_001515645.1 Sinocyclocheilus grahami
AAGCGCTATATAAATAAAGGTGACTTGACTTGACTTGACTTTTCTGTACTGATGTGCAGCTCTTCTCTTAGCTTTAAGCAGCTGTAAGAATTTTTCGTAATACTGAATAAAACACAGCTCTACTAGCGAGCATATATCATTATAATAGGAGTCCTGAGCAATCACGTCTGCAGCTCTAGAGTCTGTAAACGGCAAAAACCGTCCAAAAGCTAGCCAATGAGAAACACTCTCTACCCGTCAGTCATGTTGGACTGTAAGTTTATGCTTGAAATGAGCTGCTTGCCAAAACTAGCTGAAATGACTTCACGCAGGTTTAGGCCATTAGGCAAGCACGGCGTGTTTGGAGGTTATCTGTTGAATGTAAGCTGCTGTTGACTTTCACCTGCATTCCTGCAGTGACTCACGCGCTGCGGTATGAGCAGAGACGACGGCTGTCACACACTGCTGTGAAAGCTACCCTTCACCCTGTCACACACGTGAGGAGCACTTCACTAGCACTTCCATGGGGAATCCCGTCTCAAACATTACATCATTACTGACAGCCAGCAGCCCAGATATGGATGGAGGAGGTTCGAGAAGAGCTCAGCTGTGTGTGTTCAGGATTTGGCACAAAGGGACAAAACGTTAAGCTCCTGCACAGACACATACACTAAAATCACTCAAATACACCCAAACGGTCCCGTACATTCCTGCTTCTTCACAGAAATAGAGTACACTTTGGTGTCATATTACTATTACTATTTGGTGTCATTACTTTTCAGTTAGTGAGAACTGATTAACTATTATATAACATGTATACATATAATAACCTAGCATGAAAACTAGCTACTTTTAAATATATCAAATATCTGCTATCACAAAATGTGTTTTTTGCCCTGGCCCACATCAGAATGTTTGATCTTGTCAACAAATTTAACGAATAAAATCAATCAGCAATGCCCTTCGTTTGATTCAGTAATGTATTCAGTTGATATAACATGAATTGTAAAAATATTTTAAGAAGTTTAATTTATTCATTTAATTATGGGCCTGTTACTAAACTTAGAAAACATTTGACTCAATTTAATTTGTAACAATTTATAACATAAATATTCTACTATAAAACATAACTTGGGCCCTTTCAACGACGCGCATAAAAAAAAAAATAATAATAATAATAAATAAGTTCTTACACAGACTTTGTTGCTTATTCATCTAGCTCAACCATTAGTAACCATGATCGTAATATTATTGAAAAATAATGAGCAGAAATATAATTTGATCAATAACTATGCACCAACATTTGGTCCA
>NW_015505945.1:332793-333644 GCF_001515645.1 Sinocyclocheilus grahami
GGAGCAGCCAGGCATGGAGACGGTTTGTTTTCATAGGCAGGGCTGTAGAGAAACTCAGAGTCACAGAACTACTTGCAGTCCAGCCTCGAGTCTCAGAAAGCATCACTGAGCCTTTGCTGCTCTCTCGTTCAGAAAGCTGTTTGGCTTGTTGTGAAGTCACCCACTTTGAGCGGTGGCACAGGCTGGCATTTCACGTCACACTTCTGAGCTTTCGTGTGGCTCAGCAGAGCGAGTGGAAGGAAACCTGACTTGCAGATTGTTGTTGACTTTGGCTAGTCGAGACCAGCTGGGCTACTTTGAAAATAGTCTAATGGCTGTGGAGCAGCTGAAAGGCAGCAGTTTTCGCATGCTTATCTAAATAAAATGTCCTTTGATTGTGGTTAGGGTGTGAGGGAAAAACCAAACGTGTAAATATTGGTACTCACGATCTGGAATATGTCATCTGAGTTAGCTAGGCTAAGTTGTGTTGGATAGCTTCTGTTTGGCCGTCTGTCGTGAGTGTGTGTGTTTTGTAGGCATGTGAGGGTCATTGAGCAGAACAGCTCTGTCGTGACTGCGTGCCGATGTGAAACAGTGCTGCAAGGACGAGCTGGAGAGTGGATGAGCCTGTGTGCCGTTTGATATTCAGGAGGGGTGCAAATCAGCTGCACATCACAGGCATTGCTCTGCAAAGTCATTAGATGAGCAGAACAGAGAGAAACAACAGACTCATTCAAAGCAAAACTGTATGACACCGGATCCATTCTGATGAGAACGATACTATCTATTCAGTTTATAACAAACTATTCTAATAGAAAACATAATTTGTGCCCTTAACATGCAGGAAAGATAGATAGATAGATAGATAGATA
>NW_015505945.1:336587-345234 GCF_001515645.1 Sinocyclocheilus grahami
TGTTTTCTTAAGTTGCAGCGCTTTGAGCTCTCTCGGCCACCGTAGAAAACAGTTTTTTTAATAATATTTCACACTATTGCTCTTTTTACTGTATTTTTATCACTTTTTTCCGAAACCTTTAAAAATCTTAGAGACCCCCAAACCTAAAAATCAACAGATATATTATTCATTAATTTTTATTCATGTATTTTTATTTTTCATTACTTATATATATATACATACATAAGTAATGAAAAATAAAAATACGTGAATATGTATATATGTGTGAACGTGAACGATATGGAAATTTCCTAAACTATTGTTCACTATTGTTAACTATTGTTATATTTTACAGTGATTTCAAGATATATGTGGCACTTATGTTCTGATGATGCAAATAATTTTGCAGAAGCTTTGCATACAAATCAGCACAACATAAGTTGTCCAGTTACATAAGTCATAACTTCCTCTGTCAAGGGCTTTTTATTCAAACTGTCTCACAATAAATATCCTGCATGCTAAAAATGCTGTTGCCGCTTTTTACTAAATTGTGTGGCATTAATGCAAATGTTCATTTATAGCATTTGTGCATAACCATGTCGAGGTCAAATGCCACTTTAACCCTTGCACACATACACAACATGGGTCACATGCACCCCGCATGACATGATGTTTGTTTTCATTTCCATGTACCAGCAGAATCCATATCCTCCATCTTTCTGAATTCATATCCCTAACGGACGACCTGTTCCCTGCCGCTCCGGCGCTCTCTGAGGTTTTCAGGGGTCAGGCCGGCTCGCTTACACAACGAAAACAGCAACTCGCGAAACAGGGAGATTTCCCAACTTGGCTTAAACAGCGCTGGTGTGCTCAAATAGTTTTGTGTGGGCAGCAGCATAAACAATATGGCCAGTGGCAAGCTTACAGTAGCACTAGAAGTGTTTGACAAAGAAGAAAATGGCAGCGCTAATCGCACGCAGTGCTGAAACAATACAGGCTGAGTAACACAGCTGAGCCCCAGCCAACATTGCCCTGCTTCATATTCTCTACACTTCATCCACTTCAGTGATGAGCCCAATACATCTCTCTCAAACACAGACCCTCCTCCTGCTCATCACACACACACACGCACACACACACGCACACACACACTCCACCATTTGCTCAGCGGGCTTGTGTGTGCAATAAAAACTCAGTAATCAGAAGATTTGTTAACAATTACTGAATCTACATGGCACTCCCTCAACTATATCCACTAAGAAACTCCCAAGTATGATGTATTCTCTGGTTGCTATGGAGTTCACTGCAAAAATATCTTTGAAAGATGTCTTTCAATGTCTTTGACTTTTCAGCGAACATATCTTGATTTAAGTTTATTAAAACATTTCGCTTGCTGTAAGTGTAAAATAATATGTTCTTTTTAAGAAATATTGACCGATAACATTTTATTGCATGCATAAATTATAATAAATCAACTTTTTAAAAATGCAGTTGATACATACAATGACTTGAATACACATCATCTGTGATTAACCTGTTTATAGTTTTGAATTCAAATGAAATTTGATGTTTTTGAGAGACATAATTTCACAAATGTGAGGGTGATAAACTGTCTTCATATCATAATAAGAAAATTCTCTGAGAAAGAAAAGTAAAGAAACCTGAAATTTTGGCATAATCGTTTATAATTTTTTCTTCTTATTTATTATCATGTTATGCAACCAACATTCAGCAGAAAAAAGATCAACTAAACAACAATAACAACAGGAAATTGTCACAGAGAGGACCCCGCTAACCCATTCTGAATTAATAATTGTTTAAATATTTAAATTCAACAATAATATCATATTTATGTATAATATTTATAATATTTATATTTATATACAGCATAATAAGTTATTTTCTTAATATTTCTTATTAAAACTGAAGATATTTATACATCAAAACAAGCGGAAAACACTGTTATATTTAAATATAATAATTAAAATATGTATATATAATATGTATGATATAAATATTTATATATAATATAATATTTCTACCTTAAAAATATATCTGGCAACATTAAATTAAATATATAAAAATTGTTTAAATAATTAAGATCATTAAGGTAAAAAAAAACAAAACTTTTTTATTACAATTTCCTTCTCATAACTGAAGATATTATTCCTCAAAACAAGATAACAATACTGTTTAAGAAAATGATTTTGCAGTGGTAATGATGTTGGCTTATACCTCATCATTATCTAACACAATGACTGCATGCTTTTCCTCACTACACCATTAAATATTAATCTGTTACGCATCTGCTCTGCATTTTCTGTTGTCCCAAAATATGGACATTTGGATTTGACTGAAACACCTTCTGACTGGATCTGCTTTGAGCTGTCTCTTATATTACAAAACACACTAGCGATAAGAATGAGTCTTTCATCAGATGCTATTATGAAGGGCATTTTTAATGTTTTGGTTGGAGACGTGTCGTATTGTGTTTCATGTAAAGGTAACCCGTCAGGTTCCTGAAAGGGTGTGACTGTGAGAGTTAGCGTGAGAACTCAGCCGCATGCATTTCTCCAGATTCAGTTCAGTGAATCAATTATGAATGACCTTTGAGCAGAGCGTGGTCCTGTTGCTCCGTCTGTGTGAGTGAGTGTGCAGGTCAACAGACCTTCTGTCAAATGGACAGAGGTACACCAGTTAACAGAGAGTTTGTTAACAGTAATAAATCTCAATGAGACCAGAAATGAACTCTGTTTCTGTGTGTGACCCACTTATATGTGTTCTGCTGTATCTGACGCTGTTTATTCACTATGGCAAACAGTCTGAGTGTGCTGCTTTAGCTCAGAACATGCAGTCTGTATCTTTCTTCAGATGCAGAGAAAACAAGTATACTAAAACACTTCTTAATATATTAGTCTCTCATATTTAGCATTCAGATGGTCAAAATAAAATAGTGAGATTCTTTGAAGAGACAATGTGCTAGCTGTAAGAATGGAAATTTTATGTTAAAATATATCCAATGTTAAGTTTAAATATAGCAAACTAGTATTAGCAAGAGTTGGACCAGCTTAAAAAAATACAGTTTTTGGCATGCTACATGTAAATAAGTTACATTTATGATTGACATTTGTGACACTTTTTTTTTAATAATTTCAGTCTTTCCCCATTCAAGCAAAAAACAGCATGCATGAACTGACTTAGGAACATTGGTTATGTTCATAAGAGCATACTATTACACTCTTATTTCTGCAGCATTGTATTGAATGTGCACTTGTAGTGTACAGTATTCCAAATCTCAAAAGTAATTTTTTTTTTTTAATTGTACTTGCAGATAATATAATATTACTGAAATAAAAGGGCACTTTAGTGTAAGTAAACTTTAATGACAATGTTTCTTAAAGGGATAGTTCACCTAGAAATGAAAATTCTGTCAGCATTTACTCACCCGCAATTTTTACAATTTGCTGAGTTTCTCTCTTCTTTCTCGCATACAACAGAGCATAAGCTAGAGATTTTTCTTACACAAACGCATCAATTCACTTATTAATCCCCGTGTGGAGCACTTTTTATGACGGAGGGATGCACTTTATTTTGCTTAAAAATCTCAACAGCCATTCACTGCCATTATAAAGTTTGGAAGAGCCAGGACTTTTTTTTATATATATATGACGGAGGGATGCACTTTATTTTGCTTAAAAATCTCAACAGCCATTCACTGCCATTATAAAGTTTGGAAGAGCCAGGACTTTTTTATATATATATATATATATATATATATAACTCCGATTGTATTTGTCTGAAAGAAAAAAAGTCATATATACCTAGGATGGCTTGATGGTGAGTAAATCATGGGGTAATATTCATTTTTGGGTGAACTATCCCTTTAAGCAAACAGCTTATCACTTAATGATTTGAGCCTATCTGCTAATCTTTAACATCTTTTACTATTAAATATGAATTTTGGATTGATCAGTTCAGCAATTCAGTGATGTCTATAATGTGATTGGTTATCAAGGCACATGTGATCCAAGTTGACCATTTCTTCAATGTTAGAGCCGCAGTGGTTGCTATCACCTTAGCAGAAAAGCACACTGTGTAGAATATTGCATCCCACAATGCAGATCTCTCAACTTCACCTTCTATTTCCATTGTAATGAACTGGAAGTGGTTCCATGTCATTTTACTTCATTTATATTTTATCATTTGATCTGACTGCCAAATTACACATCTGTACATGGTGCAATATGAAGTAGACACTAAGTATACTGTTCTAAAAATAGCCTGTGATTTTGATGCTAGTAAAACACTAACTGATGTTTTTGGCAACAACCCAACTCTCATAACAGAAAACACTTTGGTGGGATACATGTGGTCTTGACTAACATCTCCAGCTTAATATAAGGTCAACGAAGCATGTTGCATTTCTTATGTTCGCTCATCCCCTTCAGTCGTAGCACCTGAAATACCTGTAGGTTCACCAGGCCTACAAGTGCCCTCTGCTTCCCGGGTTGAGTGTGTAGCAGCTCTCTCTGGCTTGTTTGTTTCCTGCAGCGGGACGCCCAGACTAAACATCTGGAGGCACTGAGGCATTCAACTTGACAACCACAGATAAATTCCACTGGTCTGTGACAGCTGCAAAACAAATGCATTAAGGACAAATGAAGGCAAGGCTTAAGGAAACTGGAACAAAGTGCAACATGCACGCACACGCGTGTGTTTCTGTTTTTCTGGGAAAGAGATGAAATACAGAGTGTTTCCAGAACACAGACAAAAACAACAAATTTGACTCAAAATACATACAGTACATTACTGTTCAAAAGTTTGAGGCCAGTTTTTATTTTTATATTTATTTTAAAAGAAACTACGGAAGTTCTAAGCGGCCATGCATTATTTATTTTTTTCCTTCTTGTTTTCTCGTTATATCGACATACCAAGAGTTGTTTTCTCATTATAACGACTTAATTTCCTCGTTATATCGACATACCAAGAGTTGTTTTCTCATTATAACGACTTAATTTCCTCGTTATATCGACATACCAAGAGTTGTTTTCTCATTATAACGACTTAATTTCCTCGTTATATCGACATACCAAGAGTTGTTTTCTCATTATAACGACTTAATTTCCTCGTTATATCGACATACCAAGAGTTGTTTTCTCATTATAACGACTTAATTTCCTCGTTATATCGACATACCAAGAGTTGTTTTCTCATTATAACGACTTAATTTCCTCGTTATATCGACATACCAAGAGTTGTTTTCTCATTATAACGACTTAATTTCCTCGTTATATCGACATACCAAGAGTTGTTTTCTCATTATAACGACTTAATTTCCTCGTTATATCGACATACCAAGAGTTGTTTTCTCATTATAACGACTTAATTTCCTCGTTATATCGACATACCAAGAGTTGTTTTCTCATTATAACGACTTAATTTCCTCGTTATATCGACATACCAAGAGTTGTTTTCTCATTATAACGACTTAATTTCCTCGTTATATCGACATACCAAGAGTTGTTTTCTCATTATAACGACTTAATTTCCTCGTTATATCGACATACCAAGAGTTGTTTTCTCATTATAACGACTTAATTTCCTCGTTATATCGACATACCAAGAGTTGTTTTCTCATTATAACGACTTAATTTCCTCGTTATATCGACATACCAAGAGTTGTTTTCTCATTATAACGACTTAATTTCCTCGTTATATCGACATACCAAGAGTTGTTTTCTCATTATAACGACTTAATTTCCTCGTTATATCGACATACCAAGAGTTGTTTTCTCATTATAACGACTTAATTTCCTCGTTATATCGACATACCAAGAGTTGTTTTCTCATTATAACGACTTAATTTCCTCGTTATATCGACATACCAAGAGTTGTTTTCTCATTATAACGACTTAATTTCCTCGTTATATCGACATACCAAGAGTTGTTTTCTCATTATAACGACTTAATTTCCTCGTTATATCGACATACCAAGAGTTGTTTTCTCATTATAACGACTTAATTTCCTCGTTATATCGACATACCAAGAGTTGTTTTCTCATTATAACGACTTAATTTCCTCGTTATATCGACATACCAAGAGTTGTTTTCTCATTATAACGACTTAATTTCCTCGTTATATCGACATACCAAGAGTTGTTTTCTCATTATAACGACTTAATTTCCTCGTTATATCGACATACCAAGAGTTGTTTTCTCATTATAACGACTTAATTTCCTCGTTATATCGACATACCAAGAGTTGTTTTCTCATTATAACGACTTAATTTCCTCGTTATATCGACATACCAAGAGTTGTTTTCTCATTATAACGACTTAATTTCCTCGTTATATCGACATACCAAGAGTTGTTTTCTCATTATAACGACTTAATTTCCTCGTTATATCGACATACCAAGAGTTGTTTTCTCATTATAACGACTTAATTTCCTCGTTATATCGACATACCAAGAGTTGTTTTCTCATTATAACGACTTAATTTCCTCGTTATATCGACATACCAAGAGTTGTTTTCTCATTATAACGACTTAATTTCCTCGTTATATCGACATACCAAGAGTTGTTTTCTCATTATAACGACTTAATTTCCTCGTTATATCGACATACCAAGAGTTGTTTTCTCATTATAACGACTTAATTTCCTCGTTATATCGACATACCAAGAGTTGTTTTCTCATTATAACGACTTAATTTCCTCGTTATATCGACATACCAAGAGTTGTTTTCTCATTATAACGACTTAATTTCCTCGTTATATCGACATACCAAGAGTTGTTTTCTCATTATAACGACTTAATTTCCTCGTTATATCGACATACCAAGAGTTGTTTTCTCATTATAACGACTTAATTTCCTCGTTATATCGACATACCAAGAGTTGTTTTCTCATTATAACGACTTAATTTCCTCGTTATATCGACATACCAAGAGTTGTTTTCTCATTATAACGACTTAATTTCCTCGTTATATCGACATACCAAGAGTTGTTTTCTCATTATAACGACTTAATTTCCTCGTTATATCGACATACCAAGAGTTGTTTTCTCATTATAACGACTTAATTTCCTCGTTATATCGACATACCAAGAGTTGTTTTCTCATTATAACAAGAAAATTAAGTCGTTATAACGAGAAAACAAGAAGGGAAAAAAAGTAATAATGCATGGCCGCTTAGAACTTCCGTAAGAAACTTAGGAAACATTATAATAAGAAAAACATATTAAATTGATCAAGACATGTATAATATTAGGAAAGATTTATATTTCAACGAAATGCTGTTCGTTTGAACTTTCTATTCATCAAAGAATCCTGAAAAAAAAAAATCACCGTTTCCACAAAAATATTAAGCATTAAGATAATAATCAGAAATGTTTCTTGAGCAGAAAATCAGCATATTAGAATGATTTCAGAAGGATCATGTGACACTGAAGACTGGAGTACTGATGCTGAAATTCAGCTTTGATCACAGGATTAAATTATATTTTAAAATATATTCAAATAGAAAACTGTTATTATAAATTGTAAAAATATTTCACAATATTTTAGTTTTTACTGTATTTTTGATCAAATAAATGCAGCCTTGGTGAGGACAAGAAACATTTCAAAAACATAAAAAACTGTACCGACCCCAAACCTTTGAACGGAAGTGTGTGTTCATGCATAGAGTTTATATGTTTCTGTAAATGCAGCTTGATCATGTTTTCCAGTCACAATGCAATGATAAATAAGTGTTTGCTTACCTCAGTCCTGTAACAATTCTTCCAACATACCTCCATCAACCTAAATATACTTTCAATGTATTTTTAATATAAACCTAGAAATAAACAGAAAATATCGGCTTTTGAAACAAAGAAGAAGAAATATTTCAGATTCTGCACTGTTTCTTGGTTACTAATCAAATCATTAAATCATTAAATTTGATCACGTGAGCCTTTGTACAGATGATCAGATGTTCTTACTCCCATTAAATCTGAAATCATGCTGGAGAACTGGAGAACCAGGTTTTACACCAACTTGTGTACAATTCATTGTAGATTTGTTCAGTTTTTCAATTAGGAATATATATGTTATGATAATATAATATTTTGAATTAAATTTCTCTCAGACATTTGGAGTATACCGTATTAACTAGAGCTTAGAACATAAAAATCAGATGAAATTTTAACCCTGCGAAGCCTAAGGCCTCTACATTATCAACAGGATCAAAACGTTGCTGTTTTCACAATCTGCTACATAAGAACAACTTTTATATAGAACATTTACTGGACTAAAACAACAAAGGTTTACTTGATTATCCATAAATCTTTCTTTTTTTTCTTCTAGAAAAATCATGTTAAAATGTCAGTATCAATAATGATACTATAGGCTTTTGAGGAACATTTATTTGTTCATCTCTCCGTTATCATGGTATTGCATTATGTTTTGCCCCCCACAATAAAAACTACAGAGCGTTGATAATAAAACTAAGTATTTAAATATCATATTACTAAGATATATTACTGAGAGATTTAGAGTGACAACTGATATTTGTGTGATTTTATGTAAGTAGTCTGCTTTACTGTTATAAAGATCTCACTGATTCACATTACAAGCTATCCGAATTTAATTTTATTTTCTGGCCATATAAATATCAGCAACTGCACCAAAT
>NW_015505945.1:345774-378621 GCF_001515645.1 Sinocyclocheilus grahami
GGGAAAAAAAGTAATAATGCATGGCCGCTTAGAACTTCCGTAAGAAACTTAGGAAACATTATAATAAGAAAAACATATTAAATTGATCAAGACATGTATAATATTAGGAAAGATTTATATTTCAACAAAATGCTGTTCGTTTGAACTTTCTATTCATCAAAGAATCCTGAAAAAAAAAATCACCGTTTCCACAAAAATATTAAGCATTAAGATAATAATCAGAAATGTTTCTTGAGCAGAAAATCAGCATATTAGAATGATTTCAGAAGGATCATGTGACACTGAAGACTGGAGTACTGATGCTGAAATTCAGCTTTGATCACAGGATTAAATTATATTTTAAAATATATTCAAATAGAAAACTGTTATTATAAATTGTAAAAATATTTCACAATATTTTAGTTTTTACTGTATTTTTGATCAAATAAATGCAGCCTTGGTGAGGACAAGAAACATTTCAAAAACATAAAAAACTGTACCGACCCCAAACCTTTGAACGGAAGTGTGTGTTCATGCATAGAGTTTATATGTTTCTGTAAATGCAGCTTGATCATGTTTTCCAGTCACAATGCAATGATAAATAAGTGTTTGCTTACCTCAGTCCTGTAACAATTCTTCCAACATACCTCCATCAACCTAAATATACTTTCAATGTATTTTTAATATAAACCTAGAAATAAACAGAAAATATCGGCTTTTGAAACAAAGAAGAAGAAATATTTCAGATTCTGCACTGTTTCTTGGTTACTAATCAAATCATTAAATTTGTGACACTGATCACGTGAGCCTTTGTACAGATGATCAGATGTTCTTACTCCCATTAAATCTGAAATCATGCTGGAGAACCTGATCATCAGGTTTTACACCAACTTGTGTACAATTCATTGTAGATTTGTTCAGTTTTTCAATTAGGAATATATATGTTATGATAATATAATATTTTGAATTAAATTTCTCTCAGACATTTGGAGTATACCGTATTAACTAGAGCTTAGAACATAAAAATCAGATGAAATTTTAACCCTGCGAAGCCTAAGGCCTCTACATTATCAACAGGATCAAAACGTTGCTGTTTTCACAATCTGCTACATAAGAACAACTTTTATATAGAACATTTACTGGACTAAAACAACAAAGGTTTACTTGATTATCCATAAATCTTTCTTTTTTTTCTTCTAGAAAAATCATGTTAAAATGTCAGTATCAATAATGATACTATAGGCTTTTGAGGAACATTTATTTGTTCATCTCTCCGTTATCATGGTATTGCATTATGTTTTGCCCCCCACAATAAAAACTACAGAGCGTTGATAATAAAACTAAGTATTTAAATATCATATTACTAAGATATATTACTGAGAGATTTAGAGTGACAACTGATATTTGTGTGATTTTATGTAAGTAGTCTGCTTTACTGTTATAAAGATCTCACTGATTCACATTACAAGCTATCCGAATTTAATTTAATTTTCTGGCCATATAAATATCAGCAACTGCACCAAATGGCTGAATATATATGTTATGATAATATAATATTTTGAATTAAATTTCTCTCAGACATTTGGAGTATACCATATTAACTAGAGCTTAGAACATAAAAATCAGATGAAATTTTAACCCTGCGAAGCCTAAGGCCTCTACATTATCAACAGGATCAAAACGTTGCTGTTTTCACATTCTGCTACATAAGAACAACTTTTATATAGAACATTTACTGGACTAAAACAACAAAGGTTTACTTGATTATCCATAAATCTTTCTTTTTTTTCTTCTAGAAAAATTATGTTAAAATGTCAGTATCAATAATGATACTATAGGCTTTTGAGGACCATTAATTTCAATTAAATTCCATTTGAAATTAATACAAAAAATCTATTATTTAAAAGACTATTTAAAGACTATTATTTCATATGTCAGGCTTTATGGGGTTAAGGGAGGGACATTACTCTTCGTTCTCCAACCTGGCCAAACAGGTCACCTGTAATTTGACTGTCCCAGAGAGACGGCCATGGCTCCAAAAACCCGAGACAGCACAGCTTTCCACAAAAAGCAGTACATAGATGTAAAGGGTCTCTGATAGGCCCCTCTTGTTCAGTCTGCTCCTGAGGGACGCATATACAGTGTCAGCTCCACAAAACACAGGCACAAAGCTGGCCAGACAAAGACCTGGGATGTGACTTTTGAGGAGGTGTGTCGGGGGTGAACGGAAGTACTTTTCATCATGACCTACATATCTACCCCAGCCCCATCTGAGACTGAGACATTCATGGGCTGCTGGAGGGGGAGGGTGCTTTTCAAATGCGTTTGCTCCAATAGACATATTTTACAGACGCAGACTGAACCAAAATACTGACAGTTTAGTTTCTAAATGTCTCAGTGGTATTAGAACAGACCAGATCAACACACGTAAACATACTACATCAAATATGGCGACACAAACCTCATATGCCATAATGTTTGGCCATATTTGGTGACATTCATGTATCATTTAGGTTTGACATTAGTTATTATTTGTATTTTGAGATGCCATGTTTGATGCTGTTTTTTTATTTAAAGGGGTCATATGATGTTGCTAAAAAGAACATTATTTTGTGTATTTGGTGTAGACAAACAACAAGCCCTACTCTACACTGCTCAAAAAACTCGCTTTAAAAATATAAAATATAAACACTTTTTAAATATAAAAAACGTACTTACAGTCTACTCTACCAGGATCAGGAAATGGTCCTCCATAAAATGTGCTGCACACATCTGAATATTTGGGTTGAAGTGTTCTGGAACAGTGTTGTAAATACAACTTAACCACTGATTTCTAGTTGTGTCCTCTTTTGGAAGACCAAACAAAGTAGTTTCGCTTTCACAACGAAACACACTGCGACTTAGCGTAAGCTGAGGCCGGGCTAGAGTGAGCAAAGGCGGCGGGGTAGAACGGCACGCCCGGCGAATTCGACGAAGGAGGCTTGCAGCAACCACATGTGACGACCCTGGGCTGGACTTCGCTTCGTCCACGGTGAAAGCCGATCCGGCGATCCACAGCGCAAAGTTTATGTATTTCCTCAGCGACCTCAGTGACGAAGGGATATCGTCCTCTTTTGGAAGGCCAAACAAAGTAGTTTCGCTTTCACAACGAAACACACAGCGCCTTCACGACATGGCAGCAGCAACAACAATACTACAACGAGAATGAAAGTTACGCCTTCTTTCTTTGTGTGAACATTTGGGCGGCGTTATGCAAATCTTCCCACATCGTAAAATAGATATGTGGGGGCATGTTAGAACGAGCCGTTTTAGGTAGGCGTGGCTGACTCTTAACTTTTATAAAGAATATCTCTTTGGATTTGAGACTTTAGTCTTTGCAACTTTACAGATCTTCTTTATGCACCAAGAGCTTGTAACACTCCAAAGAGAAAGGAAAAATTAAAATCGCATCATATGACCCCTTTAATGTAAATAAATGCTACCCACAGTAGACGCCACCCACATGTGAGCAGTGTTTAAATGAGTATTTAATTGGAAAAATGTGCCTGCAGCGTTGTTTCTGCTAAATTATATTGCATGCTTCTTGCATTAAGTGAAATAGCCAGTGACTCAGTTTTATCCTGGGAATGTGGCAACATTTTGTAATGTTGGTTGTTGTACATGCTGTGGAAGTTAGGAAATTAAATGTCCGATGAGTGGCGCTAAAAGGTTAATCGTGCTGGGGAAAAAAAACACAACTTACATTAAACAATGGCAAAAAAACACATCTGATGACACAAGCATGCCATTTCAGCTTCTATGAGTCTCTGAATGCTTTTATCGAGAGTCGTGTTTCACAAAATTCGTACCTGAGCGTTACACGTTGCAAGTTTATTGCTGTACAGGGTGAGCTACTGAGCAAGTTTACTCTGTCAGAAAAGCCAAACATATGGAGCTGGTTATGTGATGCAAACGAGTTGTTTTAAACCATCAAATTTAACTCCAAAACACCCTTGTTTTGACTATTTTGTTTGAAATTACCTCTCAGCCATTCATTTTTCAATTATGCGCCGTTAAGTGGAAAGTTTGCATTGTCAAACTGTTTCAAACCACTGAACTGAATTTCAAGCACCTTTGTTTTGGCTGTATTTTGTTGAAAATTACATCACATCCAATTGTTTGTTTATCAGGGCCTTTAATTTTCAATCTGTTGTGATTGTGCATCTTTTGCACCTCAGAAGTCTTTGAATATAATGGTTGAGTCATGTGGATTCATTTCACGCTACCTTTATGTCCTTTTTGTAGCTTAAAACTTTCAGACCCATTGACTTTCATTATATGGACAAGAACAGGTGAAAAACTCTTCAAAATATCTTCTTTTATGTTCCAAAGAAGAAAGAAAGGTTTGAAATAAAATGAGGGTGAGTACATTTAATTTTATTTATTTATTTATTTTGCTGAACTATGCCTTTAAATGGTTGTTGAGGGTTTTTGCAATGTAAAGGCATACAGAAAAATGCTGTGGCAAGCCCATACAGACTCAGACTAAAGTACTGTTCATTACCTCAGTGTTGTTTGCATCCACCTGCAATTTTAATATCACATCCGTCTGATTAATATAAATTATGAGACATACGTATGATTCAAGCAACCCAAGATAATGAATTTGTCTCTCCTTCTGTTTTCCATACCTAAATATTATTTGGTGAAGACACTGTCTTCCCCATGGAGATTTAGAGCATAATTGGACAAGTAATTTAGGGGTAAACAGATATGAATCTAGGTCAGACATTTCCTCTCCCTCTTTTGGCTCAGGGATTTAAAATGTAGCTGCACTGGCACTGCATAGCAGGGCAACGGAGCGTGCTTAAAAATAAATAAATGGGGGCTTTTTGTTTCTCATGATGGTTAATATTTGAAAGCAAAAGCATACTTTTTTTACTGGCACCTAACAGAGAGAGACATTGTGCTGAGGACACACGAGGAGGAGGAGGAGGAGGGAAAAGAGGATGGCCAGTTCTGAATTAGGTGAATACAGAGAGCGAATGCTCCAATTTGTATGTATAAATGTGCGTGAGGGAAAGCAAAAGAGAGGGGGGCAGAAACCCTTGAGGTAGACAGAAAGAAATAGGATTTGAAGCTCAAACAGAGGAAGTTAGAGCAGCTGTTGAGGTGAATCCTGGGTTAAGGGTTTTACTTCCTCGATATGGTCACATAACTCGCCTCTATATGTCCTTTTTCCCTGGCTATTTAACTATCACAAATCAGAATCCACAATGCATCTTCTGTCCTTAAAATGAAATGAAAAGACTACTTATGTATGCTGCCTGCACTCTGTGATCAAATGTCTGGTGTATTGGTGTGCTATTTACAAGCAGGTTTTATGTTTTATGGATCAGTTTCGCTATTAGTATGCATCTCAGTTCTCCTGTGTTGTGGTATGTGTTGTGGTCATATTAAAATGTAAAGCCTGAGTGGAATGCAGAAAGTCAATGCAGAGTTGCTGTGAGACACGGCTGTTACCCAGCAAGCCCTTGAGTACACAATATCCTTTGTAAAATATGTAACATAACAGGCTTCATCCTTCAAAATAATCTACATCCCGGAGGATTGAAAAACCTAAACGGCTAATGAAGAGTAATATTGCTTGTATTAAAATGATGTTGTGTTGATGCTCGGAGGGTCTTTAATTAGCATATAAACAATAAAACAAATGTATGTCTGTCAGAAGATCTCAAAAGAACGTCAGCCATAATATCGCATAGCTATATGCACAATGTGGCATTTTTTATGGCTAGATGAGTCTTGAATACAGCAGAAATGGAAAGTATGTGTACCATGGACCTGCATCCCAACATGTGTTGTAATGTGAAATGTGAGCCAGAACGCCTGATCTATCTGCTAAGGCACTGAAGGTGTGCGCTGCTGTGCACAAACCCCCTAGATGCAGTTGCTAAGCAACCCCTTTATCGTCTTGTAGGACCTGTGCCGATTGCTGAGGCAACATCGTATCTGATTTACTGGCACCAAGTCAAAAATACAGCAAAAATAGGGCATTATTCACCTTGACAGTTGTGGGGAAACTCAGTGGGAAAGCACTGCACTCCCTGAAGAATTACAAATAAATGGAAAGTCCCCTGCAACTTAAAAATTGCATGATGGGAATACTAGATCTAGCCGATAGATATACTAGACAAAGCATCAGATAGGAAGCGTTGGAAGAAATCCCTGCTGGAAACTTCAGCTTAAGATGGTAGCTAGGTTTTTGGAACTTGATAACTATTAGATAGTTACAAGATGTGTTTTTGCAACATATTAACTGGTCAAACAACTAATGACCATCTATAGCTAAAGACCAGCTATGAGCAGTGTTGGGGCGTAACTAGTTACATGTAAGGAAAGTACGTAATGAATTACAAAATAAATGTAATTGTAATATGTTACTGAGAAAACATATATTTAATTACGTCAGCCATAATATCGCATAGCTATATGCACAATGTGGCATTTTTTATGGCTAGATGAGTCTTGAATACAGCAGAAATGTGTACCATGGACCTGCATCCCAACATGTGTTGTAATGTGAAATGTGAGCCAGAACGCCTGATCTATCTGCTAAGGCACTGAAGGTGTGCGCTGCTGTGCACAAACCCCCTAGATGCAGTTGCTAAGCAACCCCTTTATCGTCTTGTAGGACCTGTGCCGATTGCTGAGGCAACATCGTATCTGATTTACTGGCACCAAGACAAAAATACAGCAAAAATAGGGCATTATTCACCTTGACAGTTGGGGGAAACTCTGAGGGAAAGTACTGCACTCCCTAAAGAATAAAAAATAAATGGAAAGTCCCTTGAAACTTAAAGTTACATGGGAATAATAGATCTAGCTGAAATATATAACATTGCAAACTAGACAAAGCATCAGATTGGTAGCATTGGAAAATCCAGCTTAAAGGGTTAGTTCACCCAAAAATGAAAATTAGCCCATAAATTACTCGCCCTCAAGTCATCCTAGGTGTATATGACTTTCTTCTTTCAGACGAATCCAGTCGGAGTTATATTTAAATGGTCTTTGATCTTTCTAGCTGTTAAATGCCACTCAGCGGGTGTTGCATGCATCAGTCCAAAAGAAGTTAAATAAAAAGCGCCCATCCATTAAAAAAAGTGTCTCACACTGGTCCGAGGGGTGAACAAAGGCCTCCTGCAGCGAATCGATGCGTTTTTGTAAGAAAAATATCTATATTCAAAACTTAATAATCACTTTAATCTAGCTTGTGCCAACAGTTGTACATCGAAGCATTTCCGGGCGAATGACGTATGAAGTCGGCATTGCGCATGCGCCGGTGAGTCTCGTGAAAACCAATGTTTGTTAACAGGAGAAAATGACGCAAAGTTTCCTTACTTTAGCAAAGGAAAACCAGTCTCTTCTTGGCTTATATCGAAATCCTCCGACATTCTTCTTTAACAAATCCTCGTTTTGTACTTCTTCTAATAAGTGACCGTTGTTTTGTTTTGATCTCTCCCCTGCGCTTCTGCATTCGTCACTTTTGAGCGGCGCAAAGCTGACCTCATACGTCATCCACCCGGAGCTGCTTCTGTGTAGGACAGTTGGCGCAAGCTACATTAAAGTGATTATCCCATCTTGGACCAGCTAAATACCAGTTTGGACCAACTAATAACCCTTCTGGAAATGCCATGGTCAGCTTGGTCCAGCTAGTGACCAACTTGGAGCAGCTAATAACCAGTTTGGACCAGCTAATTGCTATTCTGGAACAGCTATGGTCAGCTTAGACCAACTACTGAATATCCTGGAACAGCTGTGACCAGCTTGGTCAATCTAGTAACTGTTTGGTCTAACTTGGTCCAGCTAGTGTCCATCTTAGACCAACTATGACCAGCTTCAGCCAACTAGTGACCAACCTAGACCAGCTAGTTACCATCTTGGATTAGGTAATAACCAGCTTGTACCAGTTTATGGACATTTTGGACTAGTTTATGACTAGTTAATGGTTTGGATCAGCTAATAAACAGCTATATGGAACTTCCATGCTCCAAAACAAGTACCAGTTTCAGCTGGATTTTCCAACAGGGAATAACATGTTTATTTAGTTTCATATTATTTATTATATTATATAATTATATTTTTTATGTCATATTAACCTCGGGCCATCTAATAACCAGTTTGGACCAGCTAATGACCATTCTGGAAAAGTCATGGTCAGCTTGGTCCAGCTAGTAACGATCTAGGGCAAGCTAATGACCACCCTGGAACAGCTAGGACCAGCTTGGTCAATCTAGTAACTGTTTGGACTAACTTGGTCCAGCTAGTGACCATCTTGGACCAGCTATGAGCAGCTTCAGCTAACTAGTGACCAACTTAGACCAGCTAGTGACCATCTTAGACCAGCTTCAGCCAACTAGTGACCAACCTAGACCAGCTAGTTACCATCTTGGATTAGGTAATAACCAGCTTGTACCAGTTTATGGCCATTTTGGATTAGTTTATGACTAGTTAATGGTTTGGATCAGCTAATAAACAGCTAGATGGAACTTCCATGCTACAAAACAAGTACCAGTTTCAGCCGGATTTCCCAACAGGGAATAACATATTTAGTTTCATATTATTTATTATATTATATAATTATAATTTTTTATGTCATATTAACCTTGGGCCATCTAATAACCAGTTTGGACCAGCTAATGACCATTCTAGAAAAGTCATGGTCAGCTTGGTCCAGCTAGTAACGATCTAGGGCAAGCTAATGACCACCCTGGAACAGCTAGGACCAGGTCAATCTAGTAACTGTTTGGACTAACTTGGTCTAGCTAGTGACCATCTTGGACCAGCTAGTGACCATCTTAGACCAGCTAGTGACCATCTTGGACCAGTAATGACCAGCTTCAGCCAACTAGTGACCAACCTAGACCAGCTAGTTACCATCTTGGATTAGGTAATAACCAGCTTGTACCAGTTTATGGACATTTTGGACTAGTTTATGACTAGTTAATGGTTTGGATCAGCTAATAAACAGCTAGATGGAACTTCCATGCTCCAAAACAAGTACCAGTTTCAGCCGGATTTCCCAACAGGGAATAACATATTTAGTTTCATATTATTTATTATATTATATAATTATTCTTTTTTTATGTCATATTAATCTTGGGGTTTAATATATCAAGATTTTAATTAATTTGAAAATACAAAAAATGTGAACAAAAATAAAAAATATGGGTATTTTACTGGAGCTGAGCTAAACAGCGAGCGCGTCCCACTAGACGTTATTAGGCTACATGGAGGCGCACTTCCGTCCCGCATAATTCGGTTTAGGGGAGCAGGTGCAGGGAAGGGGACTGAAGCGTCACCTCAGATAAAGCAATATATTTGATTTACTGTAGCGTTTAATTCATACCTGGACGTTGGGTCGGAAGATGGTAGCAAAACAAAGAATCCGTATGGCAAACGAGAAGCACAGCAAAAACATCACCCAGAGGGGGAACGTGGCGAAGACCCTGGTAAGACTGTCGTTTGTCGTCTCTATGCATGTTAATGAACGACGATCTCGGCTTCTCTGTGTGGATTTCGGTTTATTTTAATGTGCGTGATTTGGGGTTATCCTGGCTCATTTCGAGGCCATCGTCAGTTTTTAACGATGCTGTTTTATTCAAACATCATACGAGGCGAGTGTAAGTCTAATTCTGTACGTTACCCAAGTCTTTTCAGTATCAGGGATCATCTTAAATTAGGCTTAATTCGCAAGCAACGTAAACGCGCTATGGTTTTACATAATCACAATCTGCTCAATAAGCTTTATGAGTCGATAAGCATGCTGTAAACCAGATTTAGTTAACGTTGACGCCTATGATTTCCCAACAGGGAATGACATGTTTATTTGGTTTCATATTTTTAATTATATTATATAATTATTCTTTTTTTATGTCATATTAATCTTGGGGTTTAATATATCAAGATTTTAATTAATTTGAAAATACAAAAATGTGAACAAAAATAAAAAATATGGGTATTTTACTGGAGCTGAGCTAAACAGCGAGCGCGTCCCACTAGACGTTATTAGGCTACATGGAGGCGCACTTCCGTCCCGCATAATTCGGTTTAGGGGAGCAGGTGCAGGGAAGGGGACTGAAGCGTCACCTCAGATAAAGCAATATATTTGATTTACTGTAGCGTTTAATTCATACCTGGACGTTGGGTCGGAAGATGGTAGCAAAACAAAGAATCCGTATGGCAAACGAGAAGCACAGCAAAAACATCACCCAGAGGGGGAACGTGGCGAAGACCCTGGTAAGACTGTCGTTTGTCGTCTCTATGCATGTTAATGAACGACGATCTCGGCTTCTCTGTGTGGATTTCGGTTTATTTTAATGTGCGTGATTTGGGGTTATCCTGGCTCATTTCGAGGCCATCGTCAGTTTTTAACGATGCTGTTTTATTCAAACATCATACGAGGCGAGTGTAAGTCTAATTCTGTACGTTACCCAAGTCTTTTCAGTATCAGGGATCATCTTAAATTAGGCTTAATTCGCAAGCAACGTAAACGCGCTATGGTTTTACATAATCACAATCTGCTCAATAAGCTTTATGAGTCGATAAGCATGCTGTAAACCAGATTTAGTTAACGTTGACGCCTATGTTGTTGCCATGGCCACAGATGTACGAGCTGCTGACAGATGCACTTAACTAATCTGACCACTGCTGACCCTCCTTTATAAAGGTGCGGTGTAACCGGGTCACAACATCTGCCACAGGCGTCAAGGAAATCATTGGCTGTTTTTGTGTTCAAGGGTTAATGCATGATAAAGATCCTGTTAAACTGTCAACATCCAGAAAAAAAACAAAAAAAAAATTATTAATATATATATATATATATATATATAGTCAGCTATATGATATATCTTTATGCAAAAAAAAAACACTTGCATTTTGTGTATAGACAACACAGGAACAAGTCTTCAGGTGTTTGTTTTCTTTTTGTTCCTGAGACACTATTTAGACATTTGTGTCATGTGTAAAGAGATATATCTGCAGAAATTCCAAACCATTTTTTTGTTTATGAAATATATTTTGTTTATGAAACACTTTGACTTTCACTGTTCCAGCGACCGCAGGAGGAGAAATATCCGGTGGGGCCATGGCTTTTGGCACTCTTTGTATTTGTTGTTTGTGGATCAGGTAAAATTACATTTTGATATTATATGTGCTGATTGCTATTAAGCGCCCCGTGTTTTTGTAATAATAAACTGAATATGTTTTTTCTTTCTTTCTTGTTTTCAGCCATCTTTCAGATAATTCAAAGTATCCGAATGGGAATGTGAGTCCCAGCGTTCCTCACATACTCTGCCCTACATCTGAATGAGCTTTTTGGGTGACTGGATACAATCTGAAGGAAGACTGATTTGTGGGTCAGAGGCTTGTATGCTCAGCTGGATCTAGTGTACAATACTACACGACATTGTCACACATGTTTACAGTGTCCCTGGATGAAGGGAGCACATGCTTTTCTACAAAACCATTGTTGCTGTTGGCACATCGTGTCATGTTCGTCCTATTTATTTGTGATTGATGATTGCCATGATCTATTTCTCTATTTAACCGTTTGCGTGAGCCTTTTTCAAATAAACGTCAAACACATTTGGATAATGCCTCATGTCAGTGTTGCTTATTCAAAACCAGTTCAGATTTTGTGAACCATCACGAATGTTACAGCAGATGTAAAAATGGCGGAACACTAACTGTACAGACAACCCAACTGGAGCTGATCACAATCAGAGATCTTTTTGAAATGTATGGCTTATCTGGATCTTAATCCGCAAGTCCGCAAACCTTTGCGGAGTCTTGATTCTTGTTCATTGAACATAAGCGTGTTGTAGCTCGGTAGTCTAGAAGTAAACATGGATAGAGTGAAGAAAGCGAAAATATTTTAAATTCAACGTTTAGATTTTTCAGGAATCATAAAGAGAGACCCGTTTAGATTCCTTTCCATATATAGCCATTATGCATTGTAGGGTTTAAAATTTAATTATGAACGGTACTATCCTAGTGGGCAATTGCTGTTGAAAAGACAGGTCAAATATACAAATCCAACCGACGTCAAAAACTAGACATGACGTTGATTTGATGCAAATTGAACGTCAAACATATTGGCCTACATATACATTCAACCAATTTCAGTGTGGGATTAACTTCTTATTTTCACCACTAGAAGAAACTGCCGTCCAAACTGAACTTAAAGTGATGTTACAGCATCTTGATCAAGTCGTGACTGATATTTGACATCGAATTGAAGGTGCCCGCTGGGATGGAGACCAACAAAACTTAATAGTAATGCTATGTCAAAACTGGCTTTTTATGATCTTATTGTGAACGATTCATCCATACAATACATGCATTTTATTTTTAATATACATCTTCATATATCACTTTAATTTATATGTAGTTATATATATATTGACCTTAGAATTGATCAAAATATAACTTGATCTTCCGATGAAAACATTTACACCTTTTTTTGTTTTTTTAAATGATAACCTGTTACACTCAGAGGTATGCCACAATACGTAAAAGATCTGTCGATTCATCTATTTTAATCATGTCTTTAAGTAAATGGTTTTTTTCAGGTTGCTACCGAACCGTCTAAACTAGAAAAACACAGCCATCACAACATGAGAATATGATAGAAATACTCACCAGTCTGTAGAATCGCACGATAAACCTTACACCGACTATCATTTCTACAGTTCATCCAATGAAAACATCTGGCACACGTCACACAAGCGTCAAGGGTTTTCACAAACATGACTTTATTGAGAGTTGTGAAGCGCAACTGGCAAGTGCAATTACAGTATTTTACAACTTATCTCCTGGTTTTGAGAACATGCACAGATAACAGAAGCATACAAGTTGTACACAATGCAAATCCATGTCAGCTATATGATAGTCGAGAGTAAATGCAAGTTAAAAGATCCAGAATACTTCACTGCTCAAACTGAAAACAGAAATCACATGGGTGTAATACTTCAAAATCATCTCAAGTGAACAAAAAAGTAGTGTACAGTAGGTGTTAGATGAGTAGTTTCCATCTGCCAGATAAATATCGTAAGACCGATCCTGCTTAACAGCATTAAAAAATTTTTTTAAAAAAGGATGACGCCGCCTCCTGGGTAAGCCAACTACCTCGCTAACCCCTTAAATCTGTACAACCTATATAGTGTCTCTTTAGCCGCTTCACATGATATCGCTATTTTACAAAATACTTACACTAATCATACAATAATATACAGCCTGTCCACCTCGCAATTCAGCTCATCCGTCATCCTCACTGCACAGGGAACGAATGAGGATTTGAAGGCTCATACCTCCTCGTCGTTTTCTTCATTCCAAAACAAGTATCATGATTACACCAATGCAACTAAGCAAGTCGATGCGTCTGCCTTCCCCATGCCAGCCGGGGCACAGATCGGCAGCTCTTCGAAGTCTCATCACAATCGTCACCATAAAAGTGCTTGCTTCCGAAGAAGCCCGCAGTCTAAACAGACCGCCGTCAGCATGTACACTACACAAAAGGTAAGGGAGACACGGAAAACAGCCTTGACCGAAAACCAACGGGACTTTAGACACAGGCACATTGATTCTTTATATCGCGTCCTCCAGGATTGTTTTCCTGACAATCGCACTCCGTGGAGTTTGGCAACGTCCCGCCTCGGCCAACTGGATTGTCACTGGTGTGTAAATCACCTCGACATTGTCAAGTTTTGAGAGGTGTGCAAATTCTGTCAGTCTAACATGTGAGCGAGGCATGTTTGTTCAGAAGCTTCAGTCCGTTTCCAGCCACAGGAACAGGAACTGTCGTTCGGAGCTACGCCGACGGGCCAGAGTTCTGTGCTGCGAGCGGGGCCGACGGGGGCGAGCCGCTCTGGACCTGCGCCTGGAACTGTGCGAGCTGCTCCGGACTGGCCAGGTTCTTCAGCAGGTTGTTTTCCTGCTCCAGCTGAGAGTTTCTCTCAATCAGTTCCTTAATCTGTTCTTTCAACACCTCCACCTCTTCACGGACCGCGTACATCAGGTGACTCTTCACCAGATCCTGAAAGCGGACAGCAGAGTGTTAGTTTCAAAACATCGGTGTATTACATTCACTTTATTACATGCATCATAGTGTTGCGTAAAAACACAAATCCACTGCCCGCTCGCGTTTGCTGTTATAAAGCTTTAATCTGCATCTGACTCGCTACCCAGCGTCACCAAACCAACAAAATGGCGTCCCTCAGCGCGTCAGGCCAATCAGAAGCCGAGATATTTTTAACTAGGTGTAAAAGCTTTGGGGTTTGCCTAGCAACAGTAACAAGGCGCACGGATCGCGTGAGTACGCAGGCAAAACCCCAAGCACGTTTTCTTATCAGCCGTTTACTTTAGACTAGCGCGAATGAGCTTGAACGATGAGGTTAATTTACAAAGCGGCCGTCTCAACAATCATTTGATAACGATTACATAATTCCTGTCACGGACACTGGTGCGACTCCACAGCCTGCTTGCGGCATGTAAACACAACATCTGCTCGAATATTTCACGTTTATGACAAGAAAAGCAGGATGACTTACCATCGCCTGTTCAATTTTGTTGTCTATAGCCACAACACTGGCACCCGACGAGCTGTGGGGGAAAAGAGAGACACGTTAACGTTACTTCACCGCTTTAATACACCAGCAACACACAAGAAACCATGGCGACGCCTACTAAATATCGTCCTAAACGCACAGAACGTCGAAAACGTCGTTGTTTTAAGACAAAGTAATAGTACATAGTGCCAGGTTTCCTATGGAAATCTCTAGAAGGCGTCAAGCGCTGCTGTATTCACTCGGAGAGACACATTTGACCTCTTCGAAGCTGCCTTCAGCATCATCTTTCAGAGACACCCGAGAGAGCAGGCGAGCTGCTCACAGCTTTCACAGCTTTCAACCCAGCGTTAAAACCGTTCGGCTGGAATAGAAATGACCCGAATCATCCAAAAACAGCACCGCGTCGTGTATGTTCATGTTCAACGCTTGTGTGTTGCACTGAGCACAGGCATTCATGCACGAGCTTTATTGCCAACACAACTCTGACATTTTAACGTTACCTATTGTCGAGCTTGACGGACGAGGTCTCGGTCCCCAACAGCGACGAGAGGAAAGAGATTGAGAAATTTCTAAGCTGACAAACACCAAGATCCATCGCCACGGAGTAGCATGGAGAACTCATGCTATTGCGTCCATAAGAAACCGCGCAGGGGAGCGAACGCGTGTCCTTCCTACAGCCTCTGGAGCTTTACATCCTTTGTGTGCGTTTGCAGGAACACTGTGCGTGAGTCCCCAGCAGAAACCTCGCTTTATCAGGAGACCGTACATCCAGCGCCGCAGCACAAAGAAACCCCAAGGTCAGCTCATCTCCGCGCTGGTGAGTATCTGCAGCCTGTGCTATTTGCATAATTTATTTCACACCAGCGCTGCTCGGCGCGCGCTATTGGCGGAGAGCGAGAGGTATTTGACTAATTTATGCAGCCACGCCCACTTTGACAGTCTTCCGACTCGCTCTGGATAATTTATTCAAACTCGACTTGCCTTATAAGGCAACCCGGTTGGAGCGAGTTGATGTTATTTCCATCAAAAGTCTCAAGGCAAAAGCTCTTAACAGCCCAATTCTATTACTCAGCATCTATATTTTTACCACAGAATCCAGGCAGACATAACTACCGCTTCTTCATACATGTTATGTTATGTTATTGCATAACCTTTTGGGGAAAAAGTTTTTTTTTTTTAAATACTAATTTCACTAAAAATGTTTTCCAGTCTGTTTTATTATATACACAGTCAAAACATTATTTTACGGGGAATGCCTTTGAGCACAGTGTTTACATGTCGCCACTTATCGGCAACCAGCGGAACTGCAGCGGAGTGAATCCCTAAAACAGGAGAGTTTCAACCAGGGGTGCCCAAACTGGGTCCTGGAGGGCCGTTGTCCTGCAGAGTTTAGCTCCAACTTGCCTAAACACACCTGCTGGTAAGTTTCTAGTATGCCTATAAGAGCTTGATTAGCTGCTTCAGGTGTTTAATTGGGGTTGGAACTAAACTCTGCAGGACACCGGCCCTCCAGGACCGAGTTTGGGCACCCCTGGTTTCAACATTTAAACATGCAAGGAGTCCCAACAGGACCATCGGACCATCAAAATAATTCAGTATAATCCAGATTCAATTAATTCGTTTTTTAATCTTATATTTAAATCCTAACCTAACTATCAATTTAACAGATTATTAATGCACCCCATTTAGTAATGCATTTAGGAAATATAAAAATTATTTGTACACTTTTGTTTTCTCCAGGGTTATGTGGACCCGTGGCTCAAAGCTCAGATCCTAAAGCAGAAAGCATCTCCAGCATGTTTAGATGAAACTCAGTCCCCTATGATTTAGGTACAGCTAACTAATCTCATGTGAGCTTTAATTAACGTGTTTAACTACACATCAGCGTGCTTCATATTATTTGAGCATGCACCATGTGCTTGGTTTGCAAGGCACAGAGTGCAGAAGAGACGGAAGAGAAATGATCAAGCTAAACCCAAGCACACTAATTCAACAGGACGGATGAAATCTGATGATGATGAAACTAGTAAATCTCAATGAAATCTTTATCTTTTTAAATTCTGACATGCAAACTGCGTGCCACGCAGCTACATATGCAGCTTTTAAACCATAAAAAAAAAAAAAAAATCACCCAATCTATTTTCAAAATGCATGTTATAGATCTCATTGTGCACAATTCATTCATGGATGTGTTTGTTAAAAACAATTTTACCTCATAATTCTTCATCAAAATGATCTTCCAGTGAAACATTTGACTTCTCTCTGGTCACGTATGCTGGACAATCATTTTGTTTTCATAAACCCACCCCTTTCTTAGTCAATTGCAAGCTCGCATTCAGATCTCCGTCGAAACAATTTATATGTCTTCCATAATCATTCATTCGGGTTTTACATCACACTATGGAAGAAAAGATCTGTCGCTAATTTTGTTATATTGTGACTAAATTGTATTTACAAGCCTTATGAAGCAGACTATGGATCTAATAGAAAAAAAGAGAATCTCCAAAAAATAACTATAAAACTTAAACATGGTTTCTGCAGGATTTTAAAGCTCACATTTAAAACTTTTTAAGACCTGCACAAATAAAATTAATACCATATAAGCAGGGAAGGACAGCATCTATGGTAACATTAAACAAAGGATTGTAAAAAGCATGATTTACAGTTCAGATACAGTTACCCCAACTTGGAGTTCCCCCAGTGAATTTTGGCCGTTTCCACCACGGACACTAACCATAGTTTAACCATGGTATTTTTTAGTAAAACTATGGTGTACACAAATGGCAGTCAATATGCTAAAAAAAAAAAAAAACATGGTTATTACACATTTACTTTAGTAAAATCATGGTTCATTTTCGTAAGGAAAAGCTATCAATTATTAATTTACACAACTATTATCAACCAACTCTTAATGAAATATATTTTACCGTCTAAATTGTTTACATTTTTATAATGCATTATCTTCTTGTTGATCCACCAGTTCACATTACCAACTCTGCGTGTTTGCAGTGTAAAAACATGGGTTGATTTTCACATTGGTCCGATCAGAAACAATAGCTCTACCAGCTGGAGGCGCTTTTGAAGCGGCAGAAATACAGCGGTTTCCCTGATAACGGCAGTAAACAAAGCAGCAGCAGCGAAACTTGAAGCGCTCATGTTTATTTAATGCAATCATAGCCTTTTGAAATTTAATCTCACATTCAGCCATATTGCATTTTTTCGTCTTTCTTTTCCCCAAATTTAAGACCTCCTGAAATCATAATTAAGACTTTCTGGTTCCATTTAAGACTTTTAAGGCCTTAAGGCCGGGACACACCAAGCCGACTTCAAAAAGAACTAGTGGCGACGAAAGCCGACGGTGTTGTCGCCTCACGTCGGCAGCGTCAGACCAAAGAGCTGCGCTCGAACACACCGCACAGACTACAGCCGAGCCGAGGGCAAACTAACACGTGCATTCTGCACATGCGTGAGAGCAATTAACTGTCTATATCAGCAGCTATCAATAGTAAATATACGTCATTCAAAAGGAGAAACCGAAACAAAGAAATACGAGACGTAAACAAAGCAGCGCTTGCTTACCATTTTGAATATCAGTAACGTTGATAACTTTAATAATTTTAAGCGGCTCATGTTATGAAAACATTCGTGTATTAGAATGATTTGGAAAGATCACGTAACATTTAAACAGCCTTCTGTCTGTACCGTCTTCATTTACGTGCTTGTTTTCATCACTTTCGCTTTAATTCTCAGGCACTGACTCGTTCGCTAAACTGAACATCCAATCAGAGCTCTCACTCGCACCGACGGTCTCCAAACATGTTGAATCGGGCAAACTGCCGCCGACGTGAGCCCGACGAGAGCAACACACCAAACAAACTAGCCCGACCGTCGCTCGCCGTCGGCCTGACGTTGGCCAACGGCCGACAGTCGGCTTGGTGTGTCCTGGCCTTTAAATTTGATACAACAATTTAAGACTTTTCAAGGACCTGCGGAAACCCTGTTAAATCTAGAGAGAGATGAGGATTTTATATTCAGTTTTTCAATAAGCTGGATATGATCACAAAATAAACAGGGTGATCAGGTCTTGTATCACCTTGAAATGGTTTCTTTTAATCATTTGATTGTATATTATTCTGCTTACTAGACTGTAACCTACCATATAAATGACATACTGATGTTTGATATTTTATAACGTGAAAAAAAAAAAAGAGTCAGTTTAGCAGTCATGTTTTAAAAATATCTGATAGGCAGATGTGTAATATTCATATAAAATGTGATTTCAGAGCACAAAGTTACAACAGCTTTGCGGTTTCAACATACTATCGCCTTGAGTCATGATTGTGGTTAGGTAGGTTTCCCCATAATTTCAGTCCTGTTGTAAAGGTGTGTACCGACACAGATGCCAAACCATTGCTAAGGTGGTGCAACACCCACCCGGTAAGCGCAGAGTACACTAACAGGAGTGCATCATTTCCAGCCAAATGACAACTGATATCCTCAGTTCTTCTGAAACATTGCTCAAGTCCTGCCCATGATTGACACAAACTTTTTAAACACGAGTGGGGTTGAAATGAAATGAAGTGTACACTTGCGTCGAGTAAAAATAGATCACTTATACTAATTAAATGCAGCAGCGGCACACCAAATGAAGCCCAAACCTAAGCAGCTCAGGATGCTGTTAAGTAACTGTTCCAGGCTCTTTGACTGGAAATGGATTTAAGCAATTACGAGTCCAAATATACCTCTGCTGTCCATGACCTGACACACACTACCACTATTCAGAGCGCTCAAATCAACACAACCTACTTATTCACTGACGTCTTTGTGCGCCAATCTCAATTCACCTCCTCACTATTGAAACGGTCACAATTAAAAGGCCATGGCACACGCTCCAACTCCAGCTATCTACCTGAAGCTGACTATGACACAAATATCAAGACCCGATTGGACCAGGAACAGGTTTTCTGGACAATGTGTACTCACATAATGAACATGAAGAACAAGTTCTAACTGATAAAGAAGCTTCTGTCCAGAAGCCTGGTGCAAAGGACAACAGAACAAATCATCCATCAACCATTTACACCAGTTTCACTGTAGCTCAAGCAGCAGAGCATGGTGCTAGAAACATCATGGGTTCGATTCCCAGGGAATGCATGAACTGATTAAACAATATACATTGAATGCAATGAACTAAAAACACTTTCTGTAAATCAAAGTATACTTTGATTTCTCTTCTCTAAACAATGTACAAAGTGAAAAACGACTGAACATGATTTCCTCATTAAAATGACCAGATTAATGACACACATATGATGCTCAGAGGAACAAAGACCTCCAACAAATAGAGCCATACCTTTCATTCATCATGTCAAATGCATTTTTAATCTTTCTACATTTAAAATATCTTCCAAATAAGAATCTGAAAGCATGTGAATAGAAAATGTTGTATGCGGATGTAAGACCAGGCAGTGTAAAACACACTTTACCTTTTCAAATGCTGCTCTAACTCCCAGAACAATTGCTTCATGGCCATTTCGTCTCGGCCGTGAACTCGGAGGACTGTTTCTCTCATTGATGTGTCAATCAGCGGTCCTTCAAACAGAGAACTTGCTCCTCTATTCATCACAAGACTCAAACACACACAAGCACATGCACAAAGAGGTATGGCCACTGTTTGGCTCCCTTTATCCTCTCCAGCAGTAGTAAAAGGCTAAACAATCACAAGGCCTGGTAAAAGCTCAGTGGTCCTGTCCCCGTTTGTCTCCACTGTACTGCCTTACAGGGAGATTGGTGAACGATTGAGTGAAAACAAGAGTAGGGCAAGCTGTGATGTCACGTCATTGATGGGTCACCTGACTGTTACATAAACCAGCAACGGAGATTAAAATATTCCCAATGATCACTTCTCGCACGCACCCATGCTCTCAGGGAGCCTGCCGTCCTCACATCCCTTTACGGCTATCCTGTCCTGATGTTGTTTCTTCTTCTTCTTTTCTTTTCCCGGCACAGAAGCGTGCATTTCTTCCCTGCGGAGAGAAGAGACGGGCCCCTGCACTTGAGCCGGGACTTATCTTGTCACTTCTCATCAGTATCGTAGCCTGATTCAGGCTTACAGCGCATGCGGCTGGCGAAACAAGCACACACGTCTCTCCAGCTTAGGCTGCTCGCAGCTCTCATTGATGTGTCAATCAGCGGTCCTTCAAACAGAGAACTTGCTCCTCTATTCATCACAAGACTCAAACACACACAAGCACATGCACAAAGAGGTATGGCCACTGTTTGGCTCCCTTTATCCTCTCCAGCAGTAGTAAAAGGCTAAACAATCACAAGGCCTGGTAAAAGCTCAGTGGTCCTGTCCCCGTTTGTCTCCACTGTACTGCCTTACAGGGAGATTGGTGAACGATTGAGTGAAAACAAGAGTAGGGCAAGCTGTGATGTCACGTCATTGATGGGTCACCTGACTGTTACATAAACCAGCAACGGAGATTAAAATATTCCCAATGATCACTTCTCGCACGCACCCATGCTCTCAGGGAGCCTGCCGTCCTCACATCCCTTTACGGCTATCCTGTCCTGATGTTGTTTCTTCTTCTTCTTTTCTTTTCCCGGCACAGAAGCGTGCATTTCTTCCCTGCGGAGAGAAGAGACGGGCCCCTGCACTTGAGCCGGGACTTATCTCGTCACTTCTCATCAGTATCGTAGCCTGATTCAGGCTTACAGCGCATGCGGCTGGCGAAACAAGCACACACGTCTCTCCAGCTTAGGCTGCTCGCAGCAAAAAAAAAACAATACGGATCCCAACAATGGCAGGGATTTTACCTGTTCAAATAACACTCAGTGAGAGCTCTGAATGGCCACAGACAGCTGATCAGAATGAATACAGCCAAACAACTTCAACTTGACTGACTGAAGCTCACAGACATTCAAATCAAGCTTTCATAATATTTCAGAATCTTATAGCTATCATACTGGAAAGATGACTTACTTTCTGGTTTTAAATCACTGCATTACACTCTCTACTATAGGCCTGTGGCTATCATTACACAATCAGCTGATCACAATAGGAAGCAAAATATTCACAATCACTGCTCTTTAAATTTCAGTCACGTTATGTACATTGTAAAGAATACATTTTGGGTAACACTTTAAAATAGGGAACACATTCACTACCTAAGAGTTTTCCACTCAAACTCCTAATTTGCTGCTTATTAACAGTTAATGAGGTAGTTGTTAAGTTTAGGTATGGAATAGGAGTAAGGGATCTAAAATATGGTCATGCAGAATAAGGCATTAATATGTGCTTTATAAGTACTAATAAACAGCCAATATGCTAGTAATATGCATGCTAATAAGCAGCTAGTTATTAGTGAGAATTGGTGCTTAAAATAAAGTTAAAAATTTTTGTAAATCAATACTTATTTTCCACAGAACAAAAGAAATCTTCAATGATTTTTCGAAACTGTAAATAAAACCGATTATTGCAGCATGTTTTACAAAACAAAAGTGCGTTATGAGAGCACTCCATATGACCTTCAAGTAGGCGTGTTTTAAATAATAAATATATAACAATATTAATAATAATAAGATCATAATTAATAATAAACTTAATCTTAGTATCATTAAGAACAATAATAATTTTTATAGAACAGACATTAAAAAGGATTATCTAACTAATATTCAGGCCAGTGTACCCTGGTTAACATTTGTTTACAAAGCCTTAAAGGAAATCATACATCTTGTGCATTTAACTTCAGTCTAAATAAACTACTGTGTATGTGTGAAAGCTGTATGTGTACTAAGTTTGCACTGCAAGTGACTATATGAGTGACCATTAATCGCCAGCAAGTTTCATAATCATGACAGTCCTAGTCTGAGAACTGGGCAGCCTCAATATTTACATGTAAAATAGGCGAACATGATTTGAATAAGTGCTTGGAAAGTTTCGTAGAGAGTTGGGCTGAAATGGAGACTGTTTAAACAGCTGTGCTGGAGCGGATGAGGACGGCTGCTTACAGAAGCCCTGCCGTCAGCAGCTCCCGAGATTCACGAGTCACAATTTATTGAAAGGTTGCACGTTTCAAATAGTCCATTAAGTGCAACCGGCCACCCTCAGTGTCTGTAACTTATCTGAGAGTGCAGGTGCCATTCTCCACAGTCTTCAACTTGAACCTAATTTATGATTTTGCCAGATTTACGACACAATGCCTGGAGTTGTCCACCAACTTGACACATATTAGGCCTCTGAATGTGTATCCTGCTATACAAGTTGGCATTTAATAAGAATTACAAATTGACAAAATAATCATCATGCAAGAATATTGAAATTTGCATGACAGCGAGCTCGTCGAGAGGCACATCTCATGAAGCTGTGGTACAGCTAGAAGAAAAGTGAGATCACATTGTGGGATTTCGACAGCAACAAATGAAGGCCACGTTGCCACTCTGTGAGAGAAAGTGCCATTTTGCCAATTGGGCTGACAGCAGCAGGTTGCACAACAGAGCTTCATCCTGTATTCTCCAGCTCAAACTCTGACAGTGCAGCACACACAGAATAGACTGGACAACCTCAGCAAGTTTCACTCCATGAGCAAGAAAAGAAGCATGTGAGAACAGCCTCAGTGTGCACGGTATGCATTTACTGCGCAGTATGACTTAACACGGCAGCGCTTTTCTAAGAAGAGATGGCTGTGCATTTAAAAATCCCACCATTCACTCCTAATGAAATGATTTTTTAGCAGCGATTATAGGCATGTAAAATGTGCCTTTAAAATGGAAAACACAACAATAGTTTGCTTCTGTTGGTCCCACAGGTTCGTGAGCAGCGGTTTTATTTTCCGTAGAGTGGCGTGTTCTTTCAGCGTTTAGGGAAGTGTGAATGGTCGACGGCCTCCTCACGTTTATGGTTATGTAACTGTGCTAGTAGTCTGCACACAGAAGAAACAGGTATAAGTAATGTGGAGTGAAATCTGGAATGATCAGGATTAGCCCAAAAGCAAAACGGGCACAGAAAAGACCCAGGATGATTCATTAAAGTCTTTTCCACTAAAGAAAGCATGAAGGCCTGCGGCTAGAATAGTAGAAGCCTTCTTCCCGTGCCGCAGTTTTATGCACCAAATCTGCACCGGTCCGCCCTCTCCTTTTGTCTGGAAGCACTGTAGCCTTTATGTAAATTGACAGACGAGGCACTGTCGAGATGTTAGAGTCTGGGAATTCACGCACCCGTTTTATTGAGCATTGTGTGATACTTATAGCACCTTTGCACGCAATATATTGTAGCATTTATGGATTCACCGCTTTATAAGAGCACTTTTCTCAAGTGAACACTTCAGAATAAGTACACTAAAGACTGGTGGAAACAAACAGCCATTGATGGTGTGGTTAAGCTCCAGTTCGTTGGGGCTGATCGAGTGAGACAATAGTTGGGATGTAGGCGAATTGAGGGGGATTTGAGAGGGGGGTTGTTTACATTGTACACGATGTTCTTGATCCAGACGGCCAGTCAAGCACGAGCATTACTTCCACTCGAGCCCATGCGATTTGTGGACTTCTCAGTATGTTTGCAGACACTGTCAAGATGTGGCAATATTATGTCAGACTGATGCCATAAATGAAAGCTTAGGGTGTCAAAGTTGCTTTTAAGGTTATCAAAAGGATTCATTTAAAACAGCAGAAACTTAAAAAAAACAGCAGAAACTTTAAAAAAATTAAAATTAGAAAAAAAATATACAAAATGTATTGATAATACAAAATAATATTGTGTTTATTATTAAAACACAATAGAATTGAATAAGTGCCTTGAGATGGAAAAAGAAACACCACCACAAGAAAAATAAATGTAAAATTCAAATACAAAAAAAAACTTATTTTGAGGCTTTAGCAAAAGAGGAAAAAAATAAATCAATAAAAAAAACCTTATAAACAGTTTTTTCTTCCAAACAAAACCGCTTATCAAAAGTACCCAGCAGCCCTCCATCTTTTAATGGCGTGTTAAGGCTTCTGAGAATGTTTGTCTTTGCTTTAAACCACTTTTACAAATGAGACGTCTCACGGCATGCGGAGAAAGCATTGAGGCTGATGCCTGATCTAATTTAAACTGCAGTATGATCACTGGGATAATCAGAGAAGGCATCATCTCAATCCATCCCACTGTGATGTAGCAGCCTAAAAAGGAAGAGGTATCTCCTCGCCTGCACTTGGGAACACAATGTTCCTACTGCAACCCTATAGAATATGCAGTGTGTGAACACCACGGGACCAAAATCACACGGTTCTCAGGTGAAGCAGGGTTCATGCTCACAGACTGAGCAGCAAATATCCTGATGTAACAAGAGAGATCACAGGCCTGGCCTGCCCTCAGCTCATGAATATTTTGGTTCAAAACATGTGCAACCATGTACCAAACCAACACCAAGCAAGTTGTTTTTGATGACAATGATCTCAAATAGTGTTAGACTGATTAATTGGCCAATATTATAATTTTGCTTATATTATGATTTCTTTTTTTTTTTGGCAAAGCTGCATTTTCAGCGTCATTACTTTAGTCTTTAGTGTCACATGATCCTTCAGAAATCATTCTAATATAATGATTTGCTGCTCGTGAAGCATTTCTTATTATTCTCAATGTTGAAATCAGCTGCTTAATATATTTGTGGAAACTGATACTTTTTTCCAGAAATATTTGATGAATAGAAAGTTCAAAAGAATAAATGTCTTAACTGTCTTTTTTGACCAGATTAATGCATCCTTGCTGATTAAAATGAAAACACTAGCAGGGCAAGTGAAAATGTGACAGAGGCTGTTACACTACCAATATATAAAAGGCACTAATTTGTACCATTTTGGTACTAAAATGTACCTTTAGGGTACTAATATGGACCCTTTTGAGGTACAAAAAATAACAAAGGTGTACCTTTTGAAAGGCTCCTGCCCTATTGACAGCTTTCGTACCTTTTTCTCTGAGTGTTATTATTGGTCACCCTGCTCTCTAGATATTGGTATGTGCGTCCGCCATTAAAAAACCCAAAGTTTTGACCACTAATCCCAAATATTTCCATGATAGACACCTATGGAAATGCCTTATGTAAATGGACACACAACTCTGGGGCCAATTATTTGCCCAATAATTTACCATCTTTTTCTTTCTAAACTACACTGCCTGTTTTTCCAGATTCACTGAGCGGACTCCCCCGCCTGCTCCCTCTCTCCATCTGTCATGTCAGCCTGTGACAAGTGCTCCTCTCTCTCTGCTCTGCCCTAATTCTGAGAAAAATATATACGCTCAGCGCCAACCGGCAGAATCCAGTTTGCTTATGGAAAAGAGCCCACGATGAGAGCCACAGTGTCGTCGTGGCAATGAGGCGGGACGCATTCCAAGCCCTCCATCCAAGGCGCTTGAAAACATCAGAAGCATCTCTGCAGTCATGTGCTGGCCTGTGTGAGCAATCACACCAGCATTAGCGCTGGAGCCGCTCTATACGTTTGGCAAAAAACAGAAGTGTGACTCACTGTATGGCGACGCTGAGTAAGGGAGCAAACTGACTACAGTCTCGGAGACACATGAAGCAACTGCCTTGAAGCATGAAGCACTAGTTTTCATCACAATTACATTTCTAAATGATAGGTGGCAGTCATAGTAATACATTTTAAGTAAATGGTTTGGATTTACTTTATTGACTTTGGTAGGATTAAAAGTTGCATCCTTGCAACACAATAAGCTGTGATTGCTCATGAAGTCGCTTTTCCAATGTGCCCGACAAACAGACCTAAACGCATGCGATTATATGCGAATGTGGAATTTTCCGATCTGATTTGAGTTTTTGAATGCTGAATTTTGAAATTTGAACATTTGCGGCTAGACCTGTTTCGCAGCCTAGTCCCGTCTCTTGTTGTCCGCTCTATTTTCTTTATACTGATCACATCAATTAAAATGTTGCCAAAATGCAAAAAAGAAAAAGATCTGCACCTCGAGAAAGCGAAATGATGAAACCGCTATGCTGAATTATCTCAGCTATGCAAAATCATTCACAGACAAATATCTGGTATCTAATTTAGTTATCAAAAATCTGCAGTGGAATGCAGTGCATGCGTGTAGGAGCAGAGGCCCTGTGTTTTTCTGTCTCTGTGGAGACTACAGGAATCTCTTCTCCCACCCCATCGAACAGCATGCATCCCTCTCCCGTAACCCCTTTTCTCCATTCATGCGAAAGAGAACCTGAGGGAGCCTCAAGCCTCGCCTGTTCTCATTGTGCGTTACGTAACTGCTGTTTCATTTGGAGAGGGGACCCCCATTCGCACTAATCACAGGGGGCACGGGTGCAGGGCAAATGGATCCACTGCCTCCTTCCGCAGGGCTGGCAGCACAACAGACGTGTGCTATGTGGCGGAGAGCAGTGCTCTCTCAGTGGAGCGGGAAAACACGATCAAAGACAGAAGTGACTATACTGACCTAGACAACCCTCTACATTGCGAGTAAATCACTCGCATATGCGACTAAATCTTCACTCTGGGTGACTAAATGTCTAATATTAGCCAATGGCTAATCAATTCTCAGATTTTACTCACCAGTGTGTGAGTTGGAATTACCAAGTTTTAATTCAAATGACTAAACTTCTATTATTAAATACTTGATCATATTATAATGCTTGACTGACTGATATTAAGAGTGTACTTTCAGATATTTAAAAAGCTGTACCATTTCACAAACATATATACATACATTCTATATATATATGTGAGAGAGAGAGAGAGAGAGAGAGAGAGATAGATAGATAGATAGATAGATAGATAGATAGATAGAGAGCGAGAGAGCGAGAGAGTGTATAGTATTATATAGTATTTCAGTCTGGTGAGTAAACAAAAAATATATACTAGCCAATGGCGATTCAATTGCCAAGGTGTCCGTTGAGGGTTGCTAGATATCAGTTAGTATGTCTGATCACAATTATGTGCGATAAACTTTAAAATTAAATTGGAATTTAAATTGTATAAATTCCATACAGTGCGCAGCAGCACTCCAAAACAGTATTTTTCAGAACAGCATCAGTACCTCGTTTACTCTGCTGTGCACACGTCTGACCCATCCTGACCTGATCTTTAACATGTCTTTTAATTAGTTTATCCCAAAAATTGTCATCTATTACTCAATCCCATGTCATTCCAAACCCAATATGACTTTCAATCATCTTTGAAACACAAATAAAGACACTTTTAATGAAAGCAAGCATGTTTGAGCTTCCGTTTACCATATTTGATGAGCTCCATGTATGTGCGTTGATCAGTCTTTATGTGAATAATAGTCTAAATCACCAGAGAAGATACTCCACACCTGGTGAGTCGCAGACTTCTAGCAGCCATTGCATGCAAAGTATATGCAACAGAGTACTAAACTTGACCTCAATTTGCATAATTTTGCTGTGTCCCAAACTTTATGGCACCCTGAAATGGGGGAGACTAGGTAAAAAAAAAAAAAAAAAAGGTGTTGTAATATCTACGTTGAATCCAAAATTGACAAAATGAGAGAATGTGAACTTTAACCATTTATGAAGAAGTGTTTGATTACAAATCTAAACCTAAAGAGCGCAGAGGACCAAAACAAGGAAGAAAAAAAACAAGTCTTTGTCCCAAACATTAATGGAGGGCACAGTATATAAAATATAGTAAAACCAGTAATATTGTGAAATACACAATTTTATAAAAACAGTTTATTTTAATATATTGTAAAATGCAAAGCTGAGCAGCCATTACTCCAGTCGTCGGTGTCACATGATCCTTTAGAAAAAATGCTAATATGCTGATTTGCTGCTCAAGAAATATTTCTTATTACTACCTCTGTTGAAAACAATGCTGCTTCATATTATTGTTTTTTTTTTAAAGGATACTTTGAGAAAAAGAAAGTTCAAAAGAACAGCATTTGTTTGATATAATTTTTTTAAACCATATAAATGCCTGTCAATTATGACCAATTTAATGCATCCTTGCTGAATACAAAGTATTAATTTCTTTGAAAATACTTAAATCTTACTCAACTTTTGACACTGAAATGACACTGAGACTTTCAAAGTTTTTCTAGCAACGTAGCCTTGAGTCCAAGACTAACACATTTAAGACCGTCAGTTCTTTATGACTTATGACTCTTTATGATTTTCCCAGGAATCACACAAGTTTGCTGAACTGGCAGATTGGTTGTCATTCTTGGTATTTATGATGGAGAGATCATGTCTGGTCTTTGAAAGATGCCCGTTTCATCACTCTGCGCTCCAACCATGACAAGTAGTGATCGACCGATATTGATATTTTATAACCGATACGATACCAATTATTTGCACATTTGTGTGTCCGGTAACCGATATGCAGAACCAATATTTATTTATTTATAACCATTATTTTAGCGAAATAATGGTTATATTGTCAAATTTAATACAGTTTAGGGTGTTTTAAACAAGTGAATCTTGTTAAAAGTTACATGCGGTTGCCGTGCTGGAGCATTTCCTGAGCATCAACCACATCAACCCGGTGAGTGAACAGCAATATGAAAGCAGCTTCACAAGACTAATGAGGAGCAAACATACAACAGAGAGAGAATTCAATTCAGCGCTTTTATTTCCAGCATGCGCTCATTCATGGCTGCATATTATTTAATTCAGGCAAAGTTACGTCTTTATTGGGACAGGACTTGACGGATTATCTTTCGTGAGTCCGTGAGTTGGTCTCTATTTCTTAGAGCCAAGCTGCATAAACTACATATCAGGCATTTATATAATGCATCTAATTTGTGCATACATGGCTGTTAGATGTTAAATAAAGTTTACTAAATATAGCAACTATATCAAGTATCTGTGCACGCCGTTGTTGTGGTCTTGTTTCCCCTCAGACACGCTGCAATGGCGATCCTGCGCGCAATTCTCAAAACGCCCACAAGATGTCGGCGTTTATCGGTGAATCCGACATTACAAAACCGATATCCGATTATGGTAAAATGCTTAAATAGAGAAAAATATCGGTAAATCGATATATCGGTCGATCTCTAATGACTAGAGGAATGTTTTAAAGCAGGAAAGTTTTAAAGCAATTGTGTGTGATGACTTCTTAACCTTACACTGTGTGGTTTACTGCTCAAGCTAGGCTATATTTAACCCATTCACTCTTCTCTTCCTGACACGCTCCCTGATCATCTCGTTAAATGTTCACTCACAGAAACCAATATCCCAGATTACTACTAGTCTATGTCAGATGCAAATCCATGACGCCCACGTCTTGACTGTAATAAGACTTAATCCCTGGGTGATGTCCCGGGCCTCAATCACTGTTGACTGTGTGGCGGTGTATAAAAAGCTGGTGCATTGTGTTGGTGCAACATATTTTCCATATGATAACATTTGATACTACAAAAGGTATCAAAAGTTGCATGTAGCAATAAATGGTTCGACAGCTGAATTTGGGGCTGAGAGAAAGACATGCTGCATTCTTAAAAATAAAGGTTCTTTGTTAGCATCGATGGTTCCATAAAGAACATTTAACATCCATGGAAACTTTCCATTAATTAAAAGGTTATTCACAGTGGGAAACAGCATTTCAGATAATTAAAATGTTCCTCACACCAAGAAAAAAAATGGTTCTTTTAAGAACTTTTCACTGAAAGGTTCTTTGGGGAACCCAAAAATGGTGGTTCTGAGCCATCATTGTGAAACCCCCTTTTAAAACCTGTATTTTTAAGAGTGTAGCTGGAGAGAGAAAGAGACAGTGATATGGAGGGGGGAGTGGCAGAGCCCAGCCGGTTATAACCGGTCCTCTTGACTCCGAGGAGCTCACAGTCCCTATAGTACAGTAACAAAAAGACAGCTGGGTTTTTCTGTTCAAATACATCCCTCAGTTTTCTATTCGTCTTTGCACCCAGCTCTAGTCTAGTGGCTTCATTTCAGGACTACAAGGTCTCAAAGGCCCAACAAAGGTCATACAAATAGCAGTGCTTAGATGATGACAGCAACACTGAAGCTAAAAACAAAGGAACAAAGACAATACAGGCCAGGGCCAGGCATGATTTTATAACACAGCAGGACAGCAGAAATATATCAACCGGTAGAGATTTTGCTACATTGTTTACAGATGGATATATTTCTGCGACTATTAGTGGCCAGGATTGCTTTACATATTTTACATGTGAAGGCGATGAAAAATGTGGAGTAAAAATACAGAATGTGATATGCCTAAAAAAAGACCAGTAAGAATAATAAACATTATTGCAGAATTATTGTAGATGTTGTCAATTAATGTTGCAACTTGCCACTTTAGTATGATAATGGGGTCACATTTATGAAATATTTCATAATTCACAATGTGGCTCATCCAGTCAGATTTCAGAGTGGGGACTGTTTTGTAATATTATTTTACTGTTTTTTTTTTAACTCCAGACTTATGTAATCTGAAGCTGAAGGTGTTTTTGCACTGATGCAGTCATGATGAATATTTATTTTAAAAAATCATTACATTTCCGGCAACAACATTTACACAATAACATACCGTTGCAGTTATATAAAACGACTCTACAATGATACCATTTTAGTTATGCCAACCCCTATATGAATGCCGTATCCAAAAGCTGCTAGTTTATAAATTGAGGCACAAATCAAATGAAACGCATATGCAATATATCACACAAAAAACTTTTATCGTCATTAACCTTTCAGTCTCAGACTGCTTACCTGAAAGTGCTTACAAGTAAAACTGATCCAACAAACATTACATGAATACAAACAAATGTGATAACTCGATAATGAAACAATTACACATGCCATTTGAAAAGCAGGCTCGTATGCAAAAAAAAGCATGAGGTTTGAACAGCAGTTCTAGGAACTCTAGTCTAGTGAGGTGTCTCTATGAAGATGCTTTCCCTGAAGACAAAGCTGGAATTGCTATGACTTCGAGGAATAGACCCAGGCAGGTATGCACTAGTAAAACAGATCTAGATAAGGAGGCTGTAAAAGGAAGGCAGTCTGAAGTAGCTGACGTTATTTTGGTCATCAAGGCGACACTGCAGAAGTAACCTTTCATTTGGTAACTCAACTCTTAAAAACATCTACATTATCTCTCTGCCTGAGTGAAAGCTGCGCTGTTAAAATGACCTTAGAGCTGCGCTGCGGCTGGTGGACATCATTCATTCAGTGAGTATGCGATAATGTGAGGGATATTTAATTTCAATGGACATTTGAAATGGCCCGGCTTCTGACGTACCCCGACGAAACAAGGTCTTTGGTGATTAGCGACTTCATACAGAACAATACAAAAAAAATAACACACCGTTCAAAACAAATGTAGGTTTTAATTCTACAACACAGACTCTAGAAAATACTGTACACCTTATTCAATTTTTCCCCATCAGAAAATTAATGAACCTGCCAGCTAACCCAATGGACATTTGAAATGGCCCGGCTTCTGACGTACCCGACGAAACAAGGTCTTTGGTGATTAGCGACTTCATACAGAACAATACAAAAAAAATAACACACCGTTCAAAACAAATGTAGGTTTTAATTCTACAACAACACAGACTCTAGAAAATACTGTACACCTTATTCAATTTTTCCCCATCAGAAAATTAATGAACCTGCCAGCTAACCGTATACAGCACTCCTACATCTCACTGGCTCAGCACAGCATGAAGTTCTGCCATGGTGCAAGTCAAGACAATTAAGCGCACTGGAAAACAACCAAGCTTTTCCATACACATCAATCTGGCATCAGCTGAGTTTTAGTAGTTTTCTGTTAAGCCTCATTCTCACCTGATATATATCAATCTGACTCTATAGACCCACTAAGCCCACTAAGACCCGTGACTGCTTGCCTATTCAATTTACTTTACAAAAGCTGTATGACTGCTGTTGTGTGAATTACCCATGCTTATATATGCAGCTGTTTGCAGAACACTTCTCCATCTTATATGCTTATAAACTCATACAGAGGTATATAGGTTACCTAAAAATTATCTGCTGCAATGGTTAAATGAATAAGATGGTTCAAAGACATTTTAAACATGACCTCACAGGCCTGTGTACAGCTAGAGTGTTAGTCACTACACCAGTTTGGATGGTCACATTTGCCCTCTAGTGTTCATTTGTGGCAATAGCCACATAATACCATATAGCCTAATTCGTCATAACACCATATGTTATAATACCATATACAATTTTGAACTATATACGACTAGAATATATATATATATATATATATATATATATACACACACACACACACACACACACACACACAC
>NW_015505945.1:378712-402609 GCF_001515645.1 Sinocyclocheilus grahami
AGGTGATGGAGATTTACCGCTGATTACAGAACCGACTTTCTGACAAGATGCACGTTAAATATCGCATGCGATTTTTCTTGCAGCCCTAACACACACACACACACACACACACACACACACACACACACACATACATGGGTTGGACAGAACAATGTGAACACCTTGGAAATATGTTCTACTGAAGGTGTTTTACACCCATTTGCCTTTGATACCTCTTCCAACCTTTTCAGAATAGATTAAGGTATCCCTATTACGTGTAATGTAGCTGTATGTGAATGTAAAGGATCTCCAAAGTTGTAAAGCCGAAAGTGCACGATAAATAAAGTTACTGTCTCCAAAAGTAAGAATCGACTCTGAACAGTCTAAACGAGTCGTCAGTAATTCGAATCCCACTTCCGTGACGGCTACACGTCAAGAGGTAACACATTTGCATAATTCCCACCTATGTTCTACATTGACCGGCCGCAAACAACTTGACCCGCCCTTAAACAATGTAGCTGCTCGTTCATGTGGTTAACACAAACACTTGCTCTTGAAAGATGGATCAGTGCCCAATTCATGTGGACCAGATTACTCCACTGAATCACAACCTGTATGTATGATAAATAATAGATGCTTATATTTTCTAGGGCTGCAACCAACGATTATTTTGATAATCGATTAGTTGGTCGATTATTTTCCCCGATTAATCGGATTAAAAACAAACAATTTTCTTTTTTTATTTTATTGACAAAAACACACTATTCAACATTCTGCCCAATGTCCTTAAACAAACGTTCCAACTGAATGCTATGAAAACATACAGTGCATAAAGAGAAAACACATTTTATGAATTTTAGGAATCTGTCAAAAAATTGTTTAAATCAAAAAAATTTTATTGTCATTTATTTATAACTAAATACTTTTATTTATTCACACAACAAAAATGGCCTCCTATGCCCGTCATAGCTTGCATTCTTGCTGGCATTGTTTAAGTACTTTTTGACTCTAATTGGGTATCTGAAGAAAAAAAAACACTATAAAGCTCTTTGCCTTTCTTTCATAGATAACAGCAATAATTATATTACAGCATTAGAAACAGCCTACTACTGTTACTAAAGAGCTTATGCATATTGGAGGACTAACCCATACAGAAAGCTAAATAAATTATTTTGGTAATCACCAGTACTGTTAGTTTAGAGCAGCAGTGGTACAAACCATCATTTGTTAAAAACCTTACATAAATTTGTTTTAATAAATTTGTTAAGCATTGTATATAGTTTGTATATAGTGAATATAGATTAAATCTCTGAATTAAATTTGTTTATAATAATAAAGATGATAAAGATTAATAAAATCACAAACTCCGTGGTAACCAATAGGTAAGAGTAATGTTCTGCAGGAACGCGTTCATTTTGACCACAGTCACGTCTTAGCCCGATTCGGACGGTAATTGTTTCTCATATGGACGTCTGTAAAAATAAATGTACTTATCACCTCAGTGATAAAACTCATGGATTCCGAATAGGGCTTAGTGTCATTTCTTTATCCTGTTAAAGACGGTTTTGAAGCGTCTGATATTTATATTCAGACAATTACACGCTGTTATCCCCTTACAGTTCCTACTCTCATAAAATATGCGCGATGCATGTTGACCTTTAAACCTTTATTTAACTTTCAACAACAGATATTTCAGCACAATTAATGTTTTTGCACTGATTATTAATCGTCTCTGTTTTCCATCTGTCTGACGCCGTGCTGGCGCTCATTCAGTAAAGATAAAAATTTTACAGACTGTCAGGACGGACCTTTATGCAAAAATGGAAATGCTCGCGTGAATTTGTGACATTTATACATAAGGATATGACTGTTAACTGAAAGTTTTTTTGCGCCGAGGACGCACACGCATCTGTTAAAGCGTGTGCGTTACACTAGCAAGCCATTACACTAATGCATTAGCTTAAAGCTTAAAATAAATATGTTTTGGGTAGCTTGGATCACGTAACTCTCCTGCAGCATCTCATTCTGTTTCCTTCACTATTTTAGATGCATTTTGTCCATAGAAATAAGTAATTCAGTGTTTTAATTTGACTTGACCGGCTGAAGTTGGACAAGTATGTAAACTCCGTTGGACGTGCACTGTGGGCAGACCCGATTAATTGATAATGAGAATCGTTGACGATGAATTTCATAATCGATTTTATCGATTAGTTGTTGCAGCCCTAATATTTTCTATCGAGCGTTCAAAATACAGAACTATGGCATTGGGCATATCGTTTCCGACACGCACTGTACACGGTAGACCAATCACAACAGACTGGGCCATCTGACCAATCAGAGCAGAGTAGCTCACGGAAAGGAGGAGTTTAGAGAGACTGAATCTTACAACTGCTTCGAAAGAATCGTTTGAGAATCGTTGCAAAATGAGGTGATATTAAACGCATATTTTGAGAAGAAAAAAGCATTTTTTGACCATGCATGAATGTAAACGTATTGTAGGAGACACCCAAAACAATATTAGGAACCTTAAAAATGGCACAATAGGGGCACTTTAATAAAACTTCTGAATAGTGTTTTTGCCTGGTAGACGATAAACCTGGACTTTAAAAAAATTATAATTCAAATAATTAATTTAAAGCAGCAACACTAAAAACAAATCATATCTGCAAAGTGAAGGGTTTTGTGTAGGGCTGGGTGATAAAATGACAATTATCACAATATATCGTTTCCTCGAATAAAACAATAACATGTTCAATAAATGTTTGATATAATGTTTAAGCACCAAAAGCAGAACAACGCGAGCAACAGTGTTTTACCTTGTTGCTGTGGGTTGTTCTTTAACTCAAGTTCATTTTATTTATATAGCACATTTACAACAGCCACTAGGCTGACCAAAGTGCTTACCAGATGAGCAAGATTAGAGGAGAATATAACATACAAAAAAAATACATAAGACATAAAAACAAGCCAGACAGCAGAGCAACATAGTTAAGAATTACCATATAGCAGGAGGACCAAAACAAAATTTACAACAAAATGTACGACTTAAAAGCAGAAAGAAGGGGCCGTTCTAATCTCTAAAGGCAGGGTGTTCCAAAGTCTTGGCCCTGCCACCGCAGATACACGCTCCCCTCTATGATTGAGTCTACAGTGAAGGACTACCAGCAGAGTCCGGTCGCATGATCTTAGGTTTCTGGACGGAGTGTATGGATGAATTAGTTCAGAGAGTTAGACAGGAGCTAGATTATGTAGAGATTTATAAACAAAAAGGAGAATTTTTAAAAGTCTATTTTCTAGTGAACCGGCAACCAGTGGAGAGATCTGAGGATTGGAGTGATATGTTCATGTTTACGACACTTGTAAAGAAGTCTGGCCGCAGCATTTTGGACTAGCTGAAGGCGAGCAATTTGAGACTTAGATATGCCACAATATAAAGAGTTGCTGTAAACTAGCCGAGACGTAACAAACGCATGAACAGCCATTTATAGAGTTTTGGGAGTGAGAGAGTGTTCCGAGGGTTAAAGCGATCCCTCCATGGAGGGGACCGCCGAGGGAGGGGAAATCCACGGGAAAGAATTGGGCTAGTTTTGATTAGCAATTGAGCTGGTTTTGTTTCCAAGACCTGGCAACCCTGGCAAGCACGATCACGTGACCAGCGCTGTGAGATCCAGCAAGAAGCGCTTGAATTCAGCAAAGCCAGATGAAACAACGCTGGCAAACACGAGAAACATTGGGCCTTGAACAATCCAGTTAAAAGGCTTTTACATGGATTTACTGTAGTAACACTAACTGTACCATGGTATTGTGGCAGAAATGTGGGATATTCATATGGAATTTTATTCTATCATTCATAGACATGTATTAAATGTATTAAAGGAGTAATGGTTGTTATTGAGCTACAACATTTGTGCATTTGTATTTTTTACTAAATGTATTTATTTAGGCTACTGTTTTTCACACAAATTCCATAGAAACCATGTAGTTACATTTTATCATGGTATGTGTGGTGCTACCTTTGGTTATCATGATCTAATTGTGTGATACTATAGATGGCCTATGGTTAATTTAACTCAAATATTTAAATTTTACCCTATAAATATGATTTCTTTTTTCTTTTTACAATTTTTACAGATGTTAGAGATGTTACAGGTGTTTTTGTTAATGAACAAATGTACATCTGCATCGTGCCATCAAAGTCAGGGAACACAAACCTGTTTCATGATTTGAAACAATATGACTTGCTAGCATGCAGAAACTAAGAAATTAATTTCTCTATTAATCGGACACAGATTAGCTCTTTATGAAGCATTTAGCATTATTTCATGATTAACAATAGCATTTTCTTATATTGTTTTCTTGGTTTTCAACATTAATAATTTGTCGTTATTTTATGGTTATATTTGTTGGTTATCATGGTCTAATTGTGTGATACTATAGATGGCCTATGGTTAATTTAACTCAAATATTTAAATTTTACCCTATAAATATGTGTTCTTTTTACAATTTTTACAGATGTTAGAGATGTTACAGGTGTTTTTGTTAATGAACAAATGTACATCTGCATCGTGCCATCAAAGTCAGGGAACACAAACCTGTTTCATGATTTGAAACAATATGACTTGCTAGCATGCAGAAACTAAGAAATTAATTTCTCTATTAATCGGACACAGATTAGCTCTTTATGAAGCATTTAGCATTATTTCATGATTAACAATAGCATTTTCTTATATTGTTTTCTTGGTTTTCAACATTAATAATTTGTCGTTATTTTATGGTTATATTTGTTTTGTTTTAGAAATCATCACTAGATGGTGCCATAACACCCTACATGTGATTGAGATCCTACTACATGCCTGTCTGAGCACTTGGAAGGCATCTTTTGGACGTATACAGTAAGAACTGCAGCCATAATCCATATCCAGCTCTGAATATAATGAGCAAACAATCACATACGCTTCAATTCCCTATAAAGGTTACAGTATGAAAGGGTGTTGTCCTGGTCCCAGAAATGCAAATGCTAAAGATCTGTACTCACTACAGCTGGAAGCACATTTGACTACTAAAGACTTGTAGTACACCATGCCAGATTTAGAGTTGTTCCTTTTAATGCGAATTTGAATGATTTCATTAAACAGATTATGCATAAATCATTCGGTCATCACATGTCTGGTTAGCACAGCCCAGTCCAGTCTGTGAGCATTAGGTGGTCCGTAGAGGTACTGCAGGAGTTCCAACAATTATTGTTTGAACCCAAACAAATTTGAGCTTTTTTTCCACATAATACAGGCCGGCTTAGTTGCACCAATGTCAAAAATCGCCATTAGAGGGCAACATAAGCAAGCACTGCGAAGACAGAGCGACTAACATACTCATTCAATTCATTGCTGCCACATCCACAGATTGTGACAACACCAACCCCTCCTGCCAAAACTCTCATTTATCAAAAGCCAAAATCATTGTGTCCACCATTTCTAATAAAGCCTCTCAACTCTTACATAAACCGAGGGAGTGGCAGCTCTGAGAGAGTTCATTTCAGGTAATGTGAAACAACCAGCCCCAAAACAAATAGAGCTCCTTCATTTGTGTTTGGGTGCAGAACCGATCCCAAAAGCATTAGAAATCTAGTCAGACATATGCTTTTAATCCAAATGCTTAATTTTTAATGATAGGTGACGTTCATGCGAACGTGACTTTGATGCAGTCATAGTGTGTGAGACAGTAGCACGTTGATAAAACTTGTTTCATGACCTCAGCAATGAAATATAAGAGTCAGTCACTGTCATAAGAAAACTACGCCGTCTGCCAAGTATAGCTAGAGAGCATGACGACACAGTTCAACCACATTTAAAGGGAAAGCTCACCCAAAATGAAAATGTAATTTATCCACCCTCATGAGTAAAGCTTTTGGAGCTCCAAGCATTTGGATCCCATTGACCATTTCTGTACCGACAAAAACAGATCAATTCTTTTGTGTGTCTTACAAGTTTGGACCAACAGGAGGGAGAATAAATCATGACAGTGTTAACTTTGGGTGAACTATCACTTTAAATGTCTCTAAGCTGGTGTGCATTTTTATTTATTAGGCTATAGTTTACAAAAGAATTCTATCCACATCACCTTTTTAAATGCTGACTTAATTCCTAAGAAATCATTTAGCTCTACTAATGAACTAAATATCCACATGACCTAATAAATCTATAACATCATTAATTTATAATACAAATTATAAATACACAAGTATTCAAATATATATTTAAAAATATTACATTTATAATTTAAAGATTTATTTAAAACTTTATTCACATATGTGTGTTTTAAATGTATAATTTTAAATCATAACTATTAAATTATAAATGTAAAATGTATAGCACTATTAAAATACACAAAGTATTTAAAATATGATTAACAGTACATATTTATATATTTATTTATAAACAAACGGAACCAAAACAGAAATGGAATTGTTCAAACTCAAACTCAGGCACATGCCATAATGTGAAAGCATACACAAATCTCTTCACAGTATGAGTAGCTTGACCTCACTATCGCTATGGCCTGAAAGAGCCCGACTGTCACATCTAATCCTCATTAGCACTCTTATGCAATACTGTCGGTGCGGGAGCCACAATCTGTGTTAGTGTGTGTGTGTGTGTGTGTGTGTGTGACCGTCTCAACCACAGGCTGTCTGCTGAGGCTGCAGGCACAGGAGGCATTTCAGGATACATTTAACCCACAGAAAATTTCTATTTAAAGCCTTATTCACACCAGACATGAATTTTGGGCAATAATTTTTTTTTTACTTTTCTATGAACTCAACACAGAGTTCAACATGTCATTTGAACTCAATTTTTGTTCAATTGTTCAGCTGGCCAACATTTTATTCAATATCAATCCAAACTTGACAACATAGGATTTGGTATAAACAGCTGTTTGCAAATATTTTATATTTGCATGTGATTTAGGTTGTACCCACACAACATTACGGTCTTTATATTACCAAATTCACTGTTCTACTCACTTTATAATCTGTCTTGTCATGTGTACAAGACCTTCAACACAACCTAGTGATGTGCAGACAAAGTGCATATCCTGGCCAATTCAAAATCTCTGGCCAACAGGTATTGCCAACCAAGAATGAAAAGCCATTTTCTCCCATAAATACAAGCAAGAAAGGGCAATTGTTTGGGGAAATTTTGATGGAAATAAGCAGCTTGCGGTTTAAGTCAGTGTCAGAAACCAATTTTAGCTTTAATGCTAGACGATGGTTTTAATTTAATTAAATTACTTAAAATAAATAAATAAAACTAATATATTTAATCAGTAAAAAAAACAAACTTTAATCTGAAAGGTAGGGATGTAACGATTCACGAGTTTGATTTCACGATTCGATTCGCAATTTTTTTAACAAAATGAGATTTAAGACCAATTATAAATTAAATGTGTCCTTTTATTATTGCAAAATGCGGCACATTTCTTTGTCAAATTGAAATATAACACTATAATAATATACTAATATAGCACTTGCATATTACTGCTCTTTTGTTGGTTTTGATTGCTTCGATTGTCCTCATTTGTCGCTTTGGATAAAAGTGTCTGCTAAATGACCATTTTAATATAATGTAAATGTAAATAACAAAACTAAATAGAAATTTTAAAACAAGCCCCAAATCAAATAACACAAATAAAATAAATCTCTTCATATAACCAAAACGATTTGTCTGTGCTCTTTCCATTTAAAATGAGGCAACCACTGCATTTTAATCATGATCCAAACAAAGATGCTGCATACATGCAACATGAGCAGTTTTTAAAGGGGTCATATGATGCGATTTCAATTTTTCCTTTCTTTTTGGAGTGTTACAAGCTCTTGGTGCATAAAGAAGATCTGTAAAGTTGCAAAGACTAAAGTCTCAAATCCAAAGAGATATTCTTTATAAAAGTTAAGAGTCAGCCACACCTACCTAAAACGGCTCGTTCTAACACGCCCCCACATGTCTACCTCACTATGTGGGAAGATTTGCATAACACCGCCCAAATGTTTACGCAAAGAAAGGTGGCGTAACTTTTAGTCTCACTGTAGTCTTGTTGACGCTGCAGCCATGTCGTGAAGACGCTGTGTGCTTCGTTGTGAAAGCGAAACTACTTTGTTTGGTCTTCCAAAAGAGGACGATATCCGCTTCGTCATGCCTAGAGCTGATCCGTGCTGGTCGCTGAGGGAATACATCGACTTTCACCGTGGACGAAGCGGAATCCTGCCCGGGGTCGTCACATGTGGTTGCCGCTCATTCGTCGGATACACCGGGCGCGCCGTTCTCGACCCTGCCGCCTCAGCTCACTCTAGCCTGGCCTCAGCTCACGCTAAGCCGGGGCTTCTGCGCACTCTAGCCCGGCCTCAGCTCACTCTAGCCCGGCCTCAGCTCACTCTAGCCCGGCCTCAGCTCACTCTAGCCCGGCCTCAGCTCACTCTAGCCCGGCCTCAGCTCACTCTAGCCCGGCCTCAGCTCACTCTAGCCCGGCCTCAGCTCACTCTAGCCCGGCCTCAGCTCACTCTAGCCCGGCCTCAGCTCACTCTAGCCCGGCCTCAGCTCACTCTAGCCCGGCCTCAGCTCACTCTAGCCCGGCCTCAGCTCACTCTAGCCCGGCCTCAGCTCACTCTAGCCCGGCCTCAGCTCACTCTAGCCCGGCCTCAGCCTGTGCTGTTCGCTGAGGGAATACATCAACTTTCACCGTGGACGAAGCAGAGTCCAGCCCGGGGTCGTCACATGTGGTTGCTGCTCATTCGTCGCATCCGCCGGGCACGCCATTCTCGACCCCGCCGCCTCTGCTCACTCTATCCCGGCCTCAGCGCACGCTAAGCCGGGGCTTTCGCTCACGCTAGGCCACTATGTTTTTCGTTGTGAAAGCGAAACCTACTTTGTTTGGTCTTCCAAAAGAGGACACGACTACAAATCAGTGGTATTTACAACACTGTTCCAGAACAGTTTAACCCAAATATCCAGATGTGTGCAGCGCATTTTATGGAGGACTGTTTACTGATCCTGGGAAAGTAACGTTAGACTAAAATGCTGGCAGTTCGTAAGTACGTTTTAATTTAAAGGATTTGCCACTGATGATTCAAACGCCAATCACAGCACACCTTGCTTTTTCAGACGATGAGCTTTGTAAAAATCGACGCGTTTCAAAAAGGTGGGGCATAGAGGAGAAACAATAATGTACAGTATGTGGAAAATAATGCGTTTTTTTTACTTTAAACCGCATAAACACATTTCATTATACCAAATGCACAAATAAATGTTCTTTTTAGCAGCATCATATGACCTTTTTAATCTGAATTAGATTGTATAATTTCGAAATTTGAAGCAAAAACAGTATGGTTTTGAGTTCAGTTTTGTGAAACTATACAAAAAAAACATTGCATGAAACAGCGGAGCTGAATGAGATGCAGATTCACTCTCTGCCAGCAGGTGGCGCTTAAAGTGTAGTACTGAAAGGCATTCAGTATTTGTAGAACCAGAATCAAAAATGTGAAATTATAGGAATATTAATTTTAATACAAATTAAAAAACATACACGAATATAAATTATGACAGCAGCAGAATCGTAATCAAAAATTTAAATGTTAAAAACGCTTATGAAAAGTATATTTATACAATATTTATACATCACTGGACATCCAAGAACTCTAACAGCATGTTGTATACGTTTCAACAACTGCTAAAAATAGTGCCTGAATAGAAAACTAAAACCCATGTAACTGCCAAGTGCAGTAAAGCATTAAATAAATGACTCCTCCCAGATCATGACAGCTGAGGACATGGCGATTCATCACAACAGCCACAGGGGTCGATCAAGTCAGTGGGGCCAAAAGCCATCTACACAGTCATTAAAACATCCAGCAGCACCTACATGCTGACTTCCAAGACTGTGGGCTTAAATCACAAGCCTGCTGGATCTGAAGGACTGATGAGGAAGGAACTGATGGTTTTATGTAAAAGCACATTAAATGAGCTCATTTAATGGTAAAGGGAAGTACTGGACAGTTCTGTGCTTGTGATTGTGTGTATGTCAAAAGTAGCACACAGAGTGAGGAAACACAAGTGAGGGAAATGTGAGAGCAGACCACATCACGTGTATGCACATCCAACTCACTCTCTCTCATTCACACACACTCTCACATTACTCGGCTCCACGGCTGGGTGAATGAAAGGCAAAGGAAAGTTCTCCATCAATACTGCATGACTGTCACTAGATCCTGTGCGTTCATGCTCCCCCGAGAAAGCTGCATACACTTGTGAGTGTAAGTGGCCTGTAAACAAATCAACTCGAAACCCAATTTATGTCAGACAGCACAGCAAAAGTATAAATTAAAGTAGTCAGACATTCATAGCCAGCTGCTAGACTAGATCTAGGCTTGGTTTCACCTCAAAAGCAGTGTTGGATCACACTGTTAAGACGAGACCAGATTGACTAGATCCATTCTTCTTGGATTGAAGCTCTTTCTTAGTGAGATGCAGCCAATCTTCAACAAGATCTACAAACAAAGGGTGAAAAAAACAGGTTGACACTGCAGAGCACATCTAGAAAGGATGCAATTCACGGTCAACACACTCCCATTCACTGCAATTTACACACGGCCTACCTGATACGCCTGCACACATCCACTCACAGTAGCTAGAATAAGGCTATTTCAACACTGAAAGCTTAAAATACTCATCAGTTTAACCAGTAAGTCAAAACATCAGCTTCACCGCAGCCGGGATGATAACCACAATCATTAGGAGCTTCGGAAGCTTACACAAAAAAAGCCCATGATGACAGATTCCAATATAAAGAGAAGTCATCTCTGAATCAGCTCCACCTGTGGTGCCATACACTACAAAATGCCTGTCAACAATAAAGCAACTACATCAGATGATAAATCATTGCAGCATTTAAAATTAACCCATGCAAAAGTCTACTTGTAGACCAATAGATTTTCATAAATATATAAATATATAAAAGAATAAACATTCAGCTGTGCCTGCTAAAGACATAAATAGATGGATACCAAGGTGGACAATTACCCCCCCCCTTTTTTTACCTGGCAGAATATGTAATACTCTCTTTAAATAAATAAAATACATTAAATCAATATTTTATTTACTAAATAACTAAACAGAAATGCATAGAAATAAATAAGTAAATGGATAATATATCTAAATAATAAAATATATATATAAAAAACAATATAATGTATCTAAAAAGGTAGTTTTTTTATATTTGTTTAAAATAATAAAACAAATGTTTATAAATCAATTAAAGAAAAAGGAATCAAATAAAAAATAAAAAACAAGGAAAAAGTATTTAATAAATAACTAAAAAGAAAAACAGAAATAAAAAATAAAAACAATATATAAAAAGAAATATTTAGAAATATAAATAAAAAAAGGAATACAAACAAGAAATTAAAAAAAGGAAAAACTAACTAACTAACTTAACTAAAAAGACATATGGAAATAAAAAGTAAAATAAAATAAGAAATATATAAACATAAAAAGAAAAAAATAAAGAAATTAAATAAAAATTAAATAACTAAACAATACAAAAGAAATAATCAGAAAATAACAAATAAATAAACTTTTATAAATATAAATTGTTTTTTTTTTTTAAACATGCATAGGCCTACATATGCCATATCTAAATAAATAAATAAAATATTCATAGACTAAGTTACCACCCAGAACACCCTAGCAACCACCGTAAAAATAAAAAAAGACTAGTTTTTGTTTTAATGTTGTTCAAGTCTAACTGACTGGTAAACATGCATAGGCCTACATATGCCATATCTAAATAAATAAATAAAATATTCATAGACTAAGTTACCACCCAGAACACCCTAGCAACCACCGTAAAAAAAATAAAAAAAGACTAGTTTTTGTTTTAATGTTGTTCAAGTCTAACTGACTGGTCTGTTGTTAGTTAGTACTCGGAGGTGACAGACGGCTTCCAGTGTAGACAGCCTCACATCTGCTGTAGACACGGTCTAAGACCGAGCAAATGAATGCTATACAAGACTCTTTCAGAAGTTTGTATTGTTTGTCTGGTCTAATAAAGGCTCTGTGTTACAGTGTTTCAGGTTTGCAGTAAGTGAAAAGGCAGGATTCTTGATGCATGTGGCTGGGTTGCCTGAGGGGACATGGCTCTAATTTACGAGAGCCAAACCCAGCGCAGTCAGGGAGCTTCTGGCACTGCGTGTTCAAAACAAGCCACGGCAGAAACCCCAGTCATCTGCGGCCATCAGAGAGGAATGAGATTTGATCTGACATTTCACTGATAGCTAGATAAAAAGATTAAAATGTAAAAGTAAAATGACATTCATGTATATCATTTACTAAATATCAATGATACTGGAAAGATAATCTGAGACCAATTTCCCCCCCTCCAATAGGGATGGACGATATGGGCTTAAAAATATATCACGATATTTCTGGTATTTATTACGATAACGATATCAATGACGATAATTCAGGGAATCCAGTTTCTTTTAAGGAAAGTATTATCTTTCCTATTTTTACCCAAAATAGGGTGAGCATTAATGAGTTCACACGTAATGTAAAGACTGTTTAATTCAAACTGGAACCCGGAGGGCGCTCTTGCACAGAAACTCCACATATCCATAGCAGAAGAAATACTACTGACGATGCTCCAGGAAGGTATCCAGTTATCGCTAGAGATGTAACGATTCACTCAACTCACGATTCGATTCGATTCACGATTTTGATTTCACAAAATGATTCGCAATTTTTTTTTAACAAAATGAGATTTACGACAATTTATAAATTAAATGTGTCCTTTTATTATTGCTTGGACAAAATGCTGCACATTTCTGTGTCAAATTGAAATATAACACTATAATAATATACTAATATAGCACTTGCATATTGTTGCTCTTTTGTTGGTTTTGATTGCTTCTATTGTCCTCATTTGTAAGTCGCTTTGGATAAAAGTGTCTGCTAAATGACAAAATGTAAATATAATGTAAATGTAAATAACAAAACTAAATTGAAAATTTAAAACAAGCCCCAAATCAAATAAGTAACAAATAAAATAAATCTCTTCATATAAACAAAATGATGCATTGTCTGTGCACTTTCCATTTAAAATTAGAGGTAACCACTGCATTTTAATCATGATCCAAACTAGGGCTGGACGATATGGCCAAAATTTATATCACGATATATTTCTTAATTTCGGTCGATACGATAAAATTCCGATATCGATATGAACACTATTAAAAAAGCCTCATAAAAACGGCCAAGAACGGCCACAACAGATGTCTGTACCTACAAACTTACAAAAAATGAATTTGCCAACTCTATGAAACCTACTCCTATAAAACGATATAATATTTTAGGAAATAAATAAAATGTTCACCTTTTATTGGTATTTAGCCTTCATACAAACAAGAAATGTGAAATCACTGTCAAATAAATATCATACTCTCCTTATTAATAGTTTTTACTTCAAACTATAAGCTAACATACCTGTCAAAAGTTTTTGAACAGTAAGATTGTTTATGTTTTTTAAAGAATTCTCTTCTGCTCACCAAGCCTGCATTTATTTGATCCAAAATACAGCAAAAACTGTATTTTTAAAAAATATATTTTTACTATTTAAAATAACTTAAAAAAAAATCGAGAAGTCAAACGTTCTGAAAAAAAAATCGAGACTATTTTTTTTTTGCCAAATCGCCCAGCCCTAGTTGTTTCATTAACATTAAAAGGATAGTTCACCTAAAAATGTAAATTCTGTTATCATTTACTCACTCTCATGTTGCTTTAAACCTGAAGGAGTTTCTTTCTTCTGTTGAATAAAAGTTATTTTGAAGAATTTGGGTAACCAAACACTTGCTGGTCGCCAGTGACTTTCATAGTATTTTTTTCCCCTTCTATCAAAGTCAATGGGGACCAGCAACTATTTGTTTACCCACAATCTTCAAAATATCTTTTTACGTTCAGCACAAGAAATACATTTTCTCCCAGGTTTGGGACAACATGACAGAATTTAAATTTTTGGGTGAACTATCCCTTTAATGACAACAGAGGGAAATAACAATAGGTTTGTATGGTCAATCACTGCTTAAAAATAAATAAATATAAAAATTAAACTATAAAAAGCACCATGGTACAATACTATAGTTGTATCAGTTTTATCAATGACACGAAGCATAAACGTTAATGAACTGATGTGTGAAAGTGTCAGTAAATTACTATTACAACGTGTACCAAATTTGATATTGTATTTGATCTATAAATAAAATTCAGATGGTCAAGCAAAGTCATTTGCACTCCTTATAAATATACAACCTCAAGTATGTTGTATGTTAAGATTGCAACAAAAACAGCTACTGCAAAAACTGCATTTTACAGGAAGCACTGATATTTACATTTTCTTGAATTGGAAGACGTACTTTTTTTTTTTTTAAAGGCAAATAAACTGAATTACATTTTTTTAAAAATGGGATTAATTACAGATTGACACTGATTTATTGACATTAAACTGTTAAACCTACTGACAAGTTATCTGTTGTTAATAAACCACTCTTTTTATGGTGGAATTTATACACACACACACACACACACACACACACACACACACACATATATATATATATACATATATATATATATATATACACATATACATATATATATACACACACATCTCGAAGAGACAAAAACAGCTCCTGCTTTCTATAGGAAACACTGAGATTAACATTTTCATTTTGTCATCCCTTAAAAGGTAAATAAAATTACAATGTTAAAATTAGATTATCCACATATTATTGACAATGATTTAATGTCATTGAATTGTTAAATCTACTGACAGCCCAAATTTCATTGTTTATCTGTTCTCAAAGTAATAATTCTATTATGTATACAGGTATTGTACAGGGCAAAATGTTATTAACGATTAAGTCCTAGAACCAACGTAGCCCAAAAGTGTTCCGGATGAGAAAGCAACTCATAAGTGTCTGTAGGGATTAGGGCTGTCAAAAAAAATTTGAATTTCGAATATTCGTCCAATTTAAAATAAAAATCCACATTCGAATGCAAAAACATTGCATTCTAATTTTAGGTGTGCGTTAAGGAGGCAGCCTTATCAGTGGCGCACGAGATGCGATGACGACGTAAGTGTCACTGCATTTTAATGTTTTTGTTAACCAGTTGAAGCCCCTAGATGCGGTGCTGCTGCGTTGTTAATGACAAATATTGCAGGAAAAGAGAACATCGATGCGGAGAAGATCTTGTTTACGTCAAAACTGAAACCAAGCCTTTCACACAGAACGCATATTTTGCACATTTTCTAGAGGGACATTTATCACCATTGCACTCGCGTCTCGCACAAAAGAGCCGCATGTTTAGAAAGCCATGTAAAATTATTGCAAGTTCAACTTTGAAAAAACATATCTCGAGACTTTGTTCTTTTCCCCATCCCACTGCAACTCGTGTTTTTTAAATGAAAAAATGTATTCTGTGTGATTGGCTTTCGGCCCTTTATATTAAACTATACATACATACATACATGATGCTGTTTTGTTTATAGTTGTTTAAGCAACTTAATTATAATTGGTTTATAAACATTATTTGAAACATTATGCACTTTTTTTTCCACAGATAGTCATGTTATCTTATGTGCATTAGTCGCATTTTTTAAACGGACAAAATTATGACTGTTGCACTCGCGTCTCACACAAGAGATGTAGTCGTGCAAAGTTAAAAGAGTTTAAACTTTTAGAAAACACGTCGCGAATTTGTGGAGGTTTATTCATTTTCACTGCGTCTCATGTCTTTAAATGCAATCTGTGTGAATGGCGATTCGGCTCTTTGTATTAAGCAATGCATAAATACATGATGCCGTTTTGTTCATAATTTTTTTCTGCAATTTACGAAATAATATTTGATTTATAGGAGTTAATTTAGACAACGCAGGTTTTTTTTTTATAGACATTTATTTCCTTGCGTTGACACTTTAAATGTGCTGCATTATTTTGCTCATTGCGCCCTCCTGTGGCCTCGGGAGACAAGCCAAAAGTTTCCTTAATACCTATTTAATCTGCATATAAAACATTAGAAATTAGATACGTTTAATTTTTATTGTGTGTTTGACAGTTAAAACTAAAAATATTTGTTGTTTGTCAATAATTTGGGTTTTATTTAAAAATAGTGTTTAAATTCAAAAAAATTTCTATTGCTTTTGGTTTTAAAAAAGGCTATAAAATGTAAATAATTATCGATACCGAATGATATGAAACATTATATCGTTGATACATTTTTTAGCTATATCGCCCAGTCTTATTGATAAGTAAAAAGTTCGAATTTAGTTTTTCAGCCATTTTGACAGCCCTAGTAGGGATCTGTTCTTTATTCATGCTTCCTTGAAAACCACCATGACAGAGCACTGCACTGCCATTCTGCCAGACACTGAACCAAGGCTAGGCATACATTTGCATGTATTCTGCAGCTAATCCACAAACAACTACACAAACAATAATTCTAAAGTTTTTTAATTCCAATTTCCAGCACAAAGCAGCATGGCGCCGTTTTTAAAATGGGAACTCACAGCTCCAGCTGAATGAGAGCAGCTCCTCCAGAGCTAGTACGAGAGTGATGAAGACACATTTGTCTCTGGAAGGGCTATGCTAGGGGTTTTAGTTGCTATAGCAGCTAGGTGGCAGCTCAGACAAGCGGGCAGACGAGTGCAAAGGACAGGGATGGGCGAGCGCATGGGGGTCTACACAGAAAGAGCGAGATGGCCGGCGGCCAGGCGACACTGGCAGTGTGGCTGAAACAATGACTCAAGTGCTAATGGTTCACAGCGGCACGCTGCATGCTAAATACAGAGCCCAGCACTCACCCAGCCTCCTCGCATAAGAGAGAGGGATTACTTTGGACAAAGTGTTGGGAGGACGACGATAAACTCCATCGTAACCAAATCATACTTTTCCATCGGATGGGACTACGTTAAATAGAGGCAACTCCATGAGATGGCAACAATGTTCGCACTCACATGAAATCAATTTTATTTTCTCCCAAATTCCATTTTTATGGTGAAATTAAATTTCAGTAATCAAAAAGCATGTCTAATTAATTGGAATCATGACACTTATACAATTTAACAATTTATGAAAAATTTAACAAAACCTAAAAATGTTTTTTTTTTAGTTTTCAGTTTTTTTATTCCCAAATTAAATCTAATTTCCCCCAAATTCTATGTTTTCCGTTTAAATTTTTGTGGATTCCATTTTAATGGTTTAATTCTATTTTAATAATCCAAAACATGTCTAATCTACTCAATTCATAAAACGTTATTTTATTCAAGTGTTTACAATATGCGTTTTATTTTGTCAATTGTGTTGTCTGTTTACATTTTGTCTAGATTTAGGATTTAAAACAAATTTATTACCAAAAACAGTGGTAATCAAATGAAGGCAGAAAACATTACCTTAATCTTTTAAAATGAAAATCAAATGAAAATGTAACAATTTTTTTTTCCCCTTAGCCTATTTGTTGCTGCACAATGGAGGTTTACTGTTAAAATGAAAACATGGATAAAGTTTGACAATCCTTAAAAGTTTTAATTGTATTATTTTATTAATAATAATTATAATAATATTATACAGGGCTCCAGACAATCATTTGAGAGCTGTGGCACCAGCGCCAGTGTTGAACGTTCACAAAATTTAGTCGCCGGAAGAAAAAATGGTCGCCGTCTGGAGCCCTGTAATAATAATATTTTTTTTTTAGATGTAGGTTCTACTGAGCATTAGTAACATATGTTTGTCACAATTGCAAGTTAAACCAAACGTTGAAGATTCATGAAGATTCTTTGCACATCTGCAATAGTTTTATCAAAAGAAATGGTGAAATGCTGGTGAAGTGACTCTCAGAGCAGCTCTGGAGATGAAGTTCATTTGTCCATGTCCTCATATAGTGAGAGTGCAGACACTGAAAGCACCATGAGCGTCATACATGCTTCAGTCCTGTGCTGCTTACTTACACAAAGACACAGAACATGCAGACTTCATATTTAAATCTTAAATCATATTCAGGTCTTTTTACACTTTAACATGCACAAACCCTAGTCCAAGTCGCAAAATTAAAAAATAATCATTTTGCCAAACTCCATGACATTCCAGGATATACTGTAGATTCCATTTTATGGATTCCATGATTCACTTTAGGTTTGCCTTATTGCAAAAATCATAGGGCCCTACATTAGGGCTGGACAATATGGCCAAAATGTATATCACGATATATTTCTTAATTTCGGTCGATACGATATAATTCCGATATCAATATGAACACTATTAAAAAAGCCTTGTAAAAACTGACAAGAACGCCCACAACAGATGTCTGTGCATACAAACTTATGAAAAATGAATTTTCCAAGTCTATGACATATCATGACAAACCATATAATATTTTAGAAAAAAAAAACAGCACAAATAAATTAATGTTCACCTTTTATATGCATTTAGCCTTCATACAAACAAGAAATGTGAAATCACGGTCAAATAATCATCGTCTCAGACTCACCTAATTAATATTAATATCTTTAACTTCAAACTATAGCCTAACATACACTACCAGTCAAAGGTTTTTGAACAGTAAGTTTTCTAATGTTTTTAAAGAATTATCTTCTGCTCACCAAGCCTGCATTTATTTGATCCAAAATACAGCAAAAACAGTAACATTTTGAAACTGTTTTATTTGAAAATATTTTAAAATGTAATTTATTCCAAAAACTTTTGACTGGTAGTGTAGGCTGATTATTCTTATAGATTGAAACAAATGTGCTTTAGCCAGTATAAAGAGTATGAAAAGTGCTCCGAGTTTCTGCAGAGGAAAAAAAGAAAAGAAAAACCTTGCTGGAGACGGGCTTATAGAAAATGCAAACTGATTGTCTGCCAGCAGGAGGCGCTTTGAGAGCGGTAGAACTAGCGGTTTCTCCAGTAACCAGTGTTGCCATGTCTGCGGTTTTCCCGTGGAATTGGGCTACTTTATCACTGTTTCCGTGGGCAAACCCCACCAAAAACTTGCATTTTACCCCCCGGAATGCACTTTTTAACCTCCCTCGAAATGCAATTGGGCTAGTTTTGAGTAGCAATTGGGTGGGTTTTGTTGTGAAACCCTGGCACCCCTGCCAGTAACGGCTGTAATCAAGCAGCTCCGCTCATGAACGCTTCTTTATCAGATAAAATAAAAATGCCACCGAAACTTAACTGAAGACAGTCGGTTCCCTTCAGAGATACATTCTTGTAAAACACCCGCAACGTGTTTTGATTTTGAAACGTGCAGCGCTCCTGTTTATTCAATTAAGTCAAACGCCACAAATAAATCAATGTATGGGAAACACTGGTAATGTATATCTAAATATCGGACATGTTTAAAAATCATATCACCGTTATTGAAAATAATTATATCGCGATACATATTGACATTGAATTATTGTCCAGCCCTACCCTACATATTGGTGGACAGCACTCATATGATGGATGATCTAGATGACTGTGGATTGTAGAGGTGATTAATTTGCACACAAGCCCAAGCGGTTTGTTCGTTATCTAGTATTAGGAGTTTAGAATTGTGCAGAGGTGAGAACTTGACCGGCAGATAATCCGTGGCACACATGGTGTTTGTGACAGGGATGGGGAGGAAGTAGAGATAAGACACTCCACACAGATGGATCGAGCAAGGTGCCGGGTGGGAAAAATTTCCCACTGTCAAAAAAGATCATCAATCGCTCACCTGACAGGCCATTAATAAAGTCTGTAAAAGTTTGTTAAGCACCAAAAAAAGCAATCAAATAAATGTCAGATGAAAAGACAGCTTTGCATTCATCCCAGAAGAATAAATCCTATTTCAATTAGAAGCGGTCCAATTAAATGTTTTGTGCAGTGGCAGCCATGTTTTCCACGGTGACCTCATTTCACTCCATCCAGCCTGGTGATACAAGAAGGGGAAATCTCATTGTACATGTTTAACAGAGCAAGAGCGCAGCATGGGCACATACTCAAGATTGCACACAAGATTTCCTGCCCAGTCTGAAACCACAGCAAAAGACAGCTTTCCAACTCTGCTGACTCACGTGCCGCCTGCTCATAGAAAGCCAAAATAGGAGGGGATCAAACTTTCTACAGGCTGTAGCTCAGGCATGAATAACGACTTGGGCTGGGGAGCGGTTTAATTTCAGAGCAGCTATCTGGATTTCTCTGTAGGCATATTAATCAGGCGGCACAGGATTGACCTTTAAGTAAAAAGCATGCATCTTTATCATTACATGTCAGATAATGAGAACACCGAAATTTGGAAAATAGATAAAACATCTGTGCAATAAATGCAGTAAGCTCTTTTTTTTTAACACAAATTCAGTCCATTTTAAAATATTTTCAGATGATAACAGAGCAAACAAACATGGTCATAATGAAACACAAAAGGCCGAGGCTTGGTTATGCAAATATCTCATACATTAAAAAAAAAAAAAAAAAAAAGATCTACCGACTAGAAGAATAAAACAATACCCATCCCCAGTGATCTATGAATGCAAACTGCCAATTCCTCTCACTGCTGAGCAAACATTATTAAAGCAATGAAAATCAAATTAAAGAGCATGTACTGCAATCATTATACCCAGCAGATCAAAGAAAGATGTTAATTGTCCGCTAAAACATGACAATGCAACATCCATGATGTTGTTTTGCTTGGTCTCCGTCCTGCTGTTCTGAGAGCACTTAAATAGGGCTGGCTAAATGAAAATATTCACTTGGCAAATATGCTTTATAAGTAATAAAATGTGTTGCTGTGTCCTGGCACTTCCCTGTACGCTTTGTGTAGAGGCTTCAAAATAATGAAATGTTTACATGTGTTGCATAGCAGCTGTCCAGAGGAGACTCTGTCTGGACAAACGAAGAGAGCAGAACATAGCCAAAGAAACATTCAACAACAGTTCCAACAGATGTGATTTTGTAATTTCATAACTACAGTGTTAATTTTAACAGGCAATATGAAATGCCTAATGTGGTTTAGAAAATGATTATAGATTTATCAGAGAAAAACAATGGCAATTAGCAGATGTAGGAAGCAGAAAAGTGTTCGGGGATCATATGCTGTCACATCTGGGAAAGAATACGAAAGCCAGCAGATTTCAAACCTGAAAAGAGTTGAGACCAGCGCAAACACCTGTTGTGAATGTGTCTGAGGAACCAGTTCAGCTGAGCTCATGAGGTCTCTGCCCCTATTAGCTTTCAGTCCCTAAAGTACTTTGCTGTGCTCTCTGCTCTCAGGTTTGGAAGGACAGGTTCTAATCCAAATGACATAATCCTAAAAGAGAGATGTGTACATAAAGAGCCTTCTCTGGTCTAAAAAAGACTTCAAAGTACAGGATCTCATCTTGAATTACAGATGCAGAATGACTCTTCTGATGTTTGATAATGATGTGGCTAAAAACCACATTAAAGGGAATGTTTGTCCCGAAAATGAACATTGTCATTTACTCACCCCCTCATATCATTCCAGCCCATATTATTGTTACCCATCCATGAAAAACAAAAAGATGCTAGTCAGAATGTCTGAGCAGTTCTTTTGCATTAAAAAATGTATCTTGATTTATATCAAGTTTCAATATAAATAATATAATAAAAGCGCATATAAACATGATACAGCTTATGCTTCATATTTCAAATTTTCGGAAGCCATACGATGGCTCAGTGTGAAGAACAATCAGAAATGTAAATTTTTATTAGGGCCCTATGATTTTCATGATGCAGGAAAAACCCAGACAGAAATGCAGAATCCAGTCATAATTTAATTTACAGTTTAAATCGAAAATGTTGCAAATTTTTGATGAATTCGTAAAAAGTAGTGCTGTACACTTAATTAATATTGAAGCACATTGAAGACTTGACATCTGCATGTTTCTTTGTGAATGGCGTGGTTTCGTCTACTACACGCATACTGAAGCAAGCGTGATGCTCGTGGTGTTTTCAGCATCAACTCTCTCACTATATACTTCATATGAATTTCATCTCCAGGGGCTAGTTGCACAAACGTAGCCTCTATGTTAAGACACGGTCTTAACTAGTCTGACCAACTAGCAGTTAGCCAAAGGGTTTAATTTGATTTAAAAAAAATCTACATGCACACTGAAATCAGAATACAGAATAAAACTTAAAACAGAACTGAAAAAATTAAAACTGAAAACTAATTTTTTTGAGGGGAAAAGGATTTCATAGGGCCCTACAATGTCATTTTTGTTCAACATAAAAAAATAAAAAACTAGCCATAGTTTCATTTGTAATGTGCAACTCATCCAAAGGTGTCGCGTCATTGAGGGCAAATATCATATGTTCTCATGAGCATTTCAGTAAAAGCCTTAAATTTCAGTCTGTTCTTGAAGTATATTGTATGGCTTCAGAGGACCCAGACCATAGCACCAAATTAACACCTTATGACACCAAATTAACACCCCCCTATTGGAGCTTGACAGTACCATCAACACTCAAACACTCAATAGGCCCTTTCGCACCGCTTTAGTTCCAGAACTAAATGTATGGTACTAAAGTACTGGGACGATTTTGCGCGAACTATTTCCCAGTACCATTTAAAGGGTTGCATTCACACCGACAGTATGTACTAAGATGTGACGCAAGCTGGTCGACAGCGACGTCATTTGTGCGCAGCGTTCAACAACAGAAACAAAGAAGAACAACATTAACAACAGGAGGATGGAGGACGCTGTGATCGGAGCTGTGTTTTTGTTGCGTCTCGCGGGTTTCTCAATAATGGACATGGAAAGTCGACGTATACGTAAAGTGATTGAAAGAACGGAAAGGATTAAGGACTAAGAATCTCCAACGACAACTGGCAGTGCTACATTTGCTACAAGTGCCTGCACTTCAGCATCCGTCCATCTATAAATAAAAAAAAAATCATAAAGGGGTGAGTAAACCATAGTAATAGAGACGGGAAGAGCAGTGAAAATGAATATCACTGAGGGACCAAGAGAGAGAAAGCGCACATGTACTGCTGCTTTAAGTTCTGCCACGTTATTCTCTCTAGCCCGATCTGGCCGAGTGAAAGCATTTCCTCTCCTCTCCCATTCGACAGGGTCATTAATTGGAGAGATAATCTACTTGATCTCTACACAATGAGTGATTCATTGAGACTCTCATGTGTGGCTTTTATCACTGCCAAGAGCAGATTACATTGAAAAAAAGCAAATGTGAGATGATAATCTTTCTATACGAGGCTGCTAGTCAACACTGTGACCTAAGAACAGCAAAAAAAACTGATTAAAATCATTTGCGCTGACTTCATCTGCTATTGAGCAAGAGCAAAATGCGAGAAAACTGAATGATCTCATCCTGTATAAGTGGCCTCATGATCTACACCACATTGCCCTTCACAAAAAGGTAGTCCTACTGTCCTTCATCCAAACACAATCACACCAGCTGGGTCACCACAGGCAGGGCTTGAGCAGGGGGGGACTGTGCTGCCTGGGCGTATGTCAGTTTGGGCATATGAGGGGGCACGGCTGCAGTTGAATGCCCAATTGTGGTCTGTAGTCCTCCCATAGTTGCCGGCGGCTGCTGCGGCTGAATGCTCGCCGGCATTGGAGCAACTGCACTAGTCTTAAGATGTGCATGAGCTAAGTCTTGGGGTTGCATCTGAGACATAGACACGTTATGAGAAGATGAGTAGTCGTGCTTCTGAGCAGCAGGCTGCTGGAAGGTCTGCTTCACAGCTGAGGGGCCGCCCGTCTCTCCACTCCCCAGACTTTCAGTATAATGGCTAGCCGTGCTGCTGACAGAGCTCCCGCTGACACTCTCTCTGTCCAGGCACGCCACACTCTCAGGCACAAACTGGCGGATGCTTTCC